>NC_064878.1:61148548-61176048 GCF_943734665.1 Anopheles aquasalis | reverse complement strand
ACGACAGAGTATTGATGTGTTACTTGGTATGTGTCGTCGAGTGGAATCAACTGGAAATTTAGAGTATAAATGGAAACCGAATCTACTCCTCCTACTTCTCCTCCTGCTGCGAACCTCCATGCCTCTCTCTCTTGCTCTCATGGCCAGTAATCAGTCGCTCGATAAACAAAAACCAAACTACCATTGCTTGAACTGAATTAGCTACGAAAAGGAAATGGAACCGGAATGCGCCCACGGCCAGTGGCAGGATGTTGTTTATGATTGATCAATTGCCCCGGATAACGGGCAATCTGGTTAGTCTCGAATTCTCAAGAGTAAATGTACAGATTTCATTGTTAGAACGAAACGGAAAGCAATCTTGTGCGTTGTTCTGAGCACGTGTTTCCTTTATCCGAAATCCCCCATTCGAAATGCGTCGTTGCGCGCCAAGTGCTCCGGGGCCTCTGTTCCGGTAATCAAAAGGTTAACGTACGGTGCAGGATATTAATTAATGGTAATTAAAAAACACCGAAAATCCTCCACCGAAATCACAACCCAGCTTCAACGTCGACTTGTGAGTAAACGCTGATGACAACAGAAATTCAAATTGTTAACCGTTAATCGACTAACGTCATTTCAAGGGCGCGTAGAAAACAAATAAACGTCAAATTAGCCTGCCTCAAAGCCTCAAAGATCTACAAATCCAGATTTGTATGCAGCATCGGCTTCAGGCAAAAAATCACGATCACCATTTGGTGATTCAGATTCAGATTCAGATTTAGAATCAGATTTAGATTCATTTAGTAGCTCGGACCATGAATCCGATTTCGCATCCCCTTATGGCTCCGATGATGGACATTATTTTGATTCGGATGTAGAAGAATATTACCGATCAGATTTTTATTGAAATTAGTCTAAGAACTCATTTCAGAGTAGTCATTTCATTTCTTTTTATATTTGTCTCTTTTTGTGGCCGTGGGTGGTAGGGCGGTCAATAATTAATTGCTAAAACTACAACCATTGATATCCTTGCTCACAGCATCAACGAAATCGGATTCCAAGGAATGTACGGAACATAAATGTTGAACGAACTTCGAATGTATTAGATAAGATCTTACAGAAGATATTGCATTTACAATCATCGTTCAGCATAAATAAAACTGCTCTTACGAGCAAGAAACTTCGTTATTGAATTGCACAAGTTAAAAGGAAACTGCTATCGATCATGTGTTCCTGTACATGACGACTTTTCATTTATTTATTCATCACTTTTTCATTTATTTTGTTTATTCGCAATCACTTAGAAAGTGGTCCATACATAAAAAATGGTCAATGGATGCTGTGATCGCATAAGCAAAGCAGGAGATGCGAGTGAAGCTTTTATTCAGGAATAAGAATCTCAATGCTGCACAAAAGCAATCATATAGACATTTAGGATCCTCACAAATATTAAGCTCGCGTTTGAATTCTTTGCACGGCTATTTCCACGAGCAATACGATGGCCGCGATGAAATACAAATATCCTCCAACAATGTACACTGGTATGAAGTGCTCCAGTCGCAGTACCGAATCGTTCTCATTGAAGCTTTGTGTACCGCTAGTACCAAGCGTCCATTTACGTACGAGATGATCCCAAATTCCGGCCTCGTACAGTCGCGTGACGTAGAGCTGGAACCGGTGTAGCAATGGACTTGTTTTGCGAAAGGGGCTAATATCTATTGTAGACTTGATGGGATCGTTGATTAAATGATATTGGCGATGGTTCACCTCTTTACCGAGCAATTTTGTCGTTTTACCAATTGTATAAGGAAACAGTTCACATAGCTGTATCATCGACATCCATGTTGGATCATATTTGCGTGAGGCGTCAATTTCTATGACGCGAGCTACTATCTCTGGATGTTCTATAAGGTATTGGTAAATACTTGGTTTAGACATCAGTAGCTTAATATTTGATTTCGCGAATCCATCGAGCGTTCTAGGGTACGTGGCTACATTGGATTGTCCCAGGTATGCGGTTAACATTGCGATGTAGTACTCGGATAGCAGAAACAACAATAGAATACGCAGCAGGTGTAGCGGGGTGTTGATGATACGGAATGCAGATGGGAAATGCTGACGTAAGATCCTTTCCAGTAGCAAGCGATAGAACATAAAGAAAACAACCAATCCTAAGATCATTAACCAAAGATCAGTTGCATAAGGCCAGATCACCTGTTCGTGAAAGATACGATTAAAGGTCTTGGGAACGACCAAGCAATATCGATGGTGGTTAGGAAAATACAGGGTGTTAAACGGGAACCATTCGGGACGTTCTGCATAGCGATAGGTCGCAAGGTCGATTGTGTTATCCTGATATATGTCCGCTACCGATACTGGTACCTGTGTAAACAGATAGTCAACTACTGTGGACTGATGTTGCGCAATGATATCAACAAAGTCTACATCGATTCCAACAATTTGGTTCGTATAATTTTCCCGATAGGTAAATGGTGGATTGTTGAAACAGGCCACTCGGTACGGATTGCCGGACAAATTGGAGAATCGATCTGGGAACAGTTGCTCCATACTGGCAATCGCTGACAGTCCGATAAATTGTGTTTGTGTTGAATCTAGCCTTACAATTACCATATCACCATGTGTAACCATCGCATAAATTACATCCACTATACCAAACCGCGAGAACGTTTGCACGAGTGTTGCTAATTCGATCTGTTTTACACCATGCGGATCGATCACAACGATCACTTTTTTGTTTTTACCGAAATGATTATTCATTTCCACTATAGTTAAAACACTCGAATGTATTGAATCTAATATCGATTGATGTTGCGATGATTGAAAAGCGTACAGCACTAGTGGAACGTTGAACGGGATCGGATGAGTATTGTTGTGAAACAGCTCCATGTTGAAAAAAGCAACCGATGGTACCTGCTGCATCAGGTAAGACGGAATGTAGTCATATTTAGCGTTAAAGTTGATTAATCCGACAGTCGCTGAACTAGATTGATTGAGTGTCAACTCGCTCACGATGCGCACAAGGAAACTGAGCAGTAATGTTTGAGTAGAAGATTGATTTGCAAACCACATGATGATCCTCGAATGGTTTACTGCATTTGATGCTCTAGCATCAAGTGAAACGTACTGTCGTTACGTGCAGAGGATATATTCCATTTCATCGAAGCCTCTGTCGTAGCTATTCATGCTAATGAAAGGATGGACCATTACATCCATTACAAGAGACAAGCTATAATTGTACAAATGCATGTGCAACGTTCAATAATTGTTTGAAATGTCAATAGAGTGTGAGAAGCCACCGGCGTAATGGATGTAAATTGCAGCTTTCGGAAACAATGTTCCAGAAGGATGGTTAAGCATAGATGAGGAAGGGTACGAGAAATAGAATACATTTGGAAATAGTAACCGTAGTACAACGACTGATGTTTATCGATTGACTGTATTAAAACCGCTATAATTTTTCATTAGTGCGTTATTCTCCATTAATGCTTTCATTTAAGCTTTATTATTATTCAAATTCAGTGAATAATCGCGTTGAAGTTTATGCAAAGGTTTTATGCATCGTATGCGTTTACAATGGATTGGTAAATGGACGCTGTGATCGCATAAGCAAAGTAGGTGCTGCCGGTGGAGCTTTTATTCAGATATAAGCCTATTAATGCTACACAAAAGCAACAAAATCGGGCATTTTTGTTTTGGGATTTGTCTGCCGGGAAACATCTAGATATCTAGGATCACATTACGCTCGCGTTTGAGTTCTATGCACGGCTATTTCCACGAGCAATACGACGGCCGCGATGAAATACAGATATCCTCCAACAATGTACACTGGTATGAAGTGCTCCAGTCGCAGTACCGAATCGTTCTCATTGAAGCTTTGTGTACCGCTAGTGCCAAGCGTCCATTTACGTACGAGATGATCCCAAATTCCGGCCTCGTACAGTCGCGTGACGTAGAGCTGGAAGCGGTGTAGCAGTGGGCTTGTGTTACGAAAAGGACTTGTAACAACAGTCGATTTAATTGGATCGTTGATTAAATGATAGTGACGATGGTCAACCTGTTTGCCGATCGCCCTTGTTGTTGCACCGATGGTATACGGAAACAGTTCGCACATCTGTACCAACGACATCCATGTTGGATCATATTTGCGTGAGGCGTTAATTTCTATGACGCGATCTGCTACCTCTGGATGATCTTCAAAGTATTGGAAATTGCTCAGTTTTGTGACCAGCAGTGATATTTTCGATTTTTCGAAGGCATCGAGCGTTCTCGGGTACGTGGGGACATTCGATTGTCCCAGGTTTGCTGTGAGCATTGCAGTGTAGTACTCGGATAGCAGAAACAACAATAGAATACGCAGCAGGTGTAGCGGTGTGTTGATGATACGGAATGCAGATGGGAAATGCAGACGAAAGATGTTTTCCAGTACAAAGCGATAAAGTATAAAAAAGCCTGAAAATCCCAAGATCAATATCCAAAGATCGGTAGCATAAGGCCAGATCACCTGCTCGTGAAAGATACGATTAAAGGTCTTGGGAACGACCAAGCAATATCGATAGTGGTTAGGAAAATATAGAGCAGAAAAAGGTAGTTCTTCCGGGAATTGTATGAAACGATAGGTCGCAAAGTCGATTGTCTTATCTATATACAATTGGGATAATTTTAAAATTCTCGGTGTATACAGGTATTCCACCACTGTCGACTGATGTTGCGCAATGCTATCAATAAAGTCCACATCGATTCCAACTATTTGCCCCGTACGGTTTTCGCGATAGGTAAATGGTGGATTGTTGAAACAGGCCACTCGGTACGGATTGCCGGACAAGTTGAATAATCGATCTGGGAAAAGTTGCTTCACTCCACTGGTTACTGACACTGGGACCAATTCCCTTTGGTTAGCATCTTGTCTCATGATGCGTAAATTATCGTGCATAATCATCAGGTAGATTGCATCCACTACACCGCACTCTAAGAACGCTTTTGCCAATCTTTCCTGATCTCTCCGTTTCACATCAAGCGGATCGAGCACAACGATCACTTTCTTTGGCTTTCCAAGAAGATTGAATGGTTTAAGGAAAGCCATAGTACTCGAATGAATCGAATAGAACATCCATTGACGGTGCGACGATTGAAAAGCGTACAGCACTAGTGGAACGTTGAACTGGATCGGATGAGTATTGTTGCGGTATAGATTCGCGCCAAAGAAAGCAACCGATGGCACCTGCTGCATCAGGTGAGACGGTATGTAGTCAAAATTGGAGTTGAAGTTGATTAATCCGACAGTCGCTGAACTGGACTGATTTTGTGTCAGTTCTGTTACGATGCGCACCAGGAAACTGAGTAGTAATGTTTGAGAAGAAGATTGATTTGCAAACCACATGATGATCCTGCACTTGATGCTCTAGCATCAAGTGAAACGTACTGTCGTACAGAGGATATATTCCATTTCACGAAAGGAAGGAATATGCAATGGGATTGAAAGGATATGCAATGGTCCATTACAAGAGATAAGCTATAATTGTACAAATGCATGTTAAATAATAGTTTGAAATGTCAATAGAGTGCTAAAGGCCTGCTTCATAATGGAAAGGAAATGGATTTTAATTGATCCTTTCTGTATGTATATTCCTCGTGGATCATGAAAGCAGAATGCAACCAATTTTTTGTCTCGTCTTCAATTTCCATTCACAAGCTGATAACATCAAATGTTAAAGGAGGAGGCGTTTAAATCGTAAAGTGTGAGCCGTTGAGAAAAACTCTATTAGCAAATATTTATTTGTTTTCAACAGAATCACGTCTATCGAAAGCAACGGGGTGAAAACAATAATCCTTGAGCTTCAACCTCGTTTTCTCCATAATCTAACACCTTTTTTTTGCTTTCCCATTAATTCCCCTCTCTTCCCTGCGACCACCAGCACCAGCGTGTCTATTTCTTGCACGCCCCCCGCCATATCGTAATGCGTGAACACTTAGCAACACGGTAAAAGTTTCGATTCCTGGCCCCATTAATTACACTTACTTGCTTTCCTTCCACACACGAAGCTCTACCAATCAATTATCTAACAGGAAAACAGTTTTTTCGTCTCCTTTTTGTAATATCAGAAACTTTTGAGAATAGTTTTCGTCGGTTGGCACCACGACGGAACTCATAGAGAACAAAGGATTAAGGTTTGCGGAACACACCATAGTAACACCTTTCTCGTAAAGATCATTTACAGCTCTCTCTCGCTTCCAACCATCCATCGTAGTTTCCAAGTAGCATAAGATTTTGCTAAGCAACGAGGGGAGAACCCTTTGACTCCTCGCTAGCTCGTTGGATCTTTTAAGTGCATGCAAGGGAAAAAGGTATGCGGAACGGATAGAAAATCATGCTAGCGAAGTACTTTGCAGTCCCGGTGGTATCCCGGTGACGCTGTCACCGTTGCCATCACTACTCGTGCTTAGTGGAAACATTCTGCGAGTCAAGTTTCATTGGATGCCAAAGAACTGGTTGCTCTCTGTTGATCTGCTCGATGCCTTCTCGTTGCAATTGATATCATGTCTCCCGGTGTCCTTTCATATAGTGCTGCAAGTTACAAACTACTAGTATCAAGCGATAACCATGTGCTCGCTTGAATGGGTATGCTTGCATTATTGCTTCCATGTTGCTACTCATCCCCTGTTCCCCCTCTACCTTTGTCGTCATGGAGGAAAGTCGGAATCTCATATTTCGTAAAATCTGACACACTGCGCTTGCTGGCATTACCGGGAATGCTTGCACTGGTGATAGCTTTCATTGGATTTATAGGAATCTTCGGAACAGGTGTATTATGACTGTAGTTGCAGTGCACTTTTCTTATTCAAATGTTTAGTAAATCAACTTAAGTGCTTTCAAGTTCTGGAAAAATTGTCCGAGGAGTTTCATCGGCATAAAATAACTTCCATTAACCGGCTGGCTATCGTAGCAGATGAGGCAATCTAATGTATGCGCACGATGTACACATCGATCAGGGAGTCAGCACGATTGCCCAATCCATGTTTGGTAACCTGACGGGCCAACTCCATTCCGTTTCCTAACGATCACGACCCTAAAACCATGCAGAGTGGCCACGTTAGCTTCCACTTCGAGTTCGCCACTTGTCGGTTGTACATCCCTTGGCTCGCTTAAGTGAGAAAATAGAAGGGGCAGCGGTCAAGCAGCAGCGACCGACACAGTGTTGAGTACCGTTCGTCATCGCTTTGGGGGCTTCGGACCGTGCAAAATGGAAATTTCTTGTAGCCTGCGATGGCTAATTGGTGCCTTGCTAATTGTCCTGCCGGCCCTCAACGTACGACCGTGCACCGGATTCTTCTGGACACGGTACGTACCGGTACAGTCACCTATCTCGGGTGATCCACCGAACGGCTGGAACCCGCCGGCCCTGGTGCCCGATGTGATCCTAAATCCGACAACTTCGGGCGCCTCCGGTACCAAGGGACCACAAGGGAACTACCAGGACCTCCAGCGATTACCCCGTAAGTATGGTGGATTCGTATTGCTGGGTGGCAGTCCGAGCAGTCCAACCGATGGCTCCATCTTCCACCCTGACCCTCTCCTCTAGAGATTCTCTGTAGTTACGCTGCTCACGGTCGGTGGCCACCCTATCCCGCCTACCTGAAGCCGGCCATCATTGACTTGGGAAGGCATGTGTTTGCTCTGGACGATCCGGGCTTGCGACGCTATTGCGCCACGTACGTACGGATCGGTACGGTACGGCGACCCTGCTGTGCCTACCCAGGTGAGTAGAACCAGGTGAGCAACTGTCCGGTGCTGTACTCCGTGTTAATATGCTAATGAACGAGAGTCTCGCCTCTTGGGACACTCCAGGCTGGGGGCTTGTTTCGTACAGTAACGTACCCACGTTCAATCTTGTTTCTTGGGGTTATGGTCGATGGCGTTTACAGTTTATCCGGTGTACATTGTTCCGGGGCGGACCACGACCGAACCATCGATCGATACGGACGTAGTCACCGGGATTACTAGTGTGCCGGATGCAGAAGATGAAATGCCTGATACCGGGGGCGGTGGTGACAAGGACGACGGTGATGACGATGATGGTGGCGAAGAAGTAGGAGGCGGAGAAGAAGAAGGAGGCGAAGAAGAAGGAGGAGAAGAAGAAGGAGGTGAAGAAGAAGGAGGAGGTGAAGAAGAAAGTGGTGAAGAAGAAGAAGGAGAAGGCGAAGAAGGAGGCGAAGAAGAAGGAGCAGAAGAAGAAGGAGCAGGTGAAGAAGCAGGAGAGGAAGAAGAAGGTGGTGAGGAGGAAGGTGGTGAAGAAGAAGGAGGTGAAGAAGAGGGAGGTGAAGAAGAAGGAGGCGGAGAAGAAGAAGGAGGCGAAGAAGAAGGAGGAGAAGAAGAAGGAGGTGAAGAAGAAGGAGGAGGTGAAGAAGAAGGTGGTGAAGAAGGAGGAGAAGGCGAAGAAGGAGCAGAAGAAGAAGGAGCAGAAGAAGGAGGCGAAGGTGGTGAGGAGGAAGCTGAAGAAGGTGGTGAAGAAGCAAGTGATGGTGGAGAAGGAGGAGAGGAAGCCGCTGAAGATGGTGGTGGAGAAGAGGAGGCTGTTGGTGAAGAAGGTGGTGAAGGGGAAGAAGGTGGTGGAGAAGGTGGCGGTGAAGAAGGTGGCGAAGAAGAAGGCGGTGAGGAAGCAGCTGAAGAAGCAGCAGAAGGGGAAGGAGGTGAAGAAGCGGCTGAAGAAGGTGCCCCCGAGGAAATGGTGCAATCCTCAAGGCTTGTGTCAGATAAAATGGAAAAGATCGGCTCCAAAGTGGAGCGAAGCACTCAACGAATTCGTCCTGTGACACCTTCAATCCGACGCCCGATTCCTGATCACCAACCACTCGTCCGTGCAAAGCACACCGTCATCTCCTTCGTTCGCCTGTACCGTTCCACAGAGAGTCCTCGCCGGCGGCAAAGTCACGTAATCAAACGAAAAGCCAGTAGTGTACGGGCAGACGAGCCTGAAGCACCATCCTCACAGCTCACTGACAAATCGAAAAGATCCAAAATGAAGCATTCCACCGGTAGAAAGCAAAGCACTACAGCGAGGAAAACGGTTCAACCTGCAGCAAAGAGGCACAAGACCCCAAAAAGTGCAGCTCAAAAGGGAAAAACCAACGCTGGGAAGCGTGTGAAGCACAAGAAGGACAACAAAAGAACCAAACGGAACCGTCAGAACGGTAAGCGACTGGGCCAAGGATAGCGTGATTTCCCATTCTCCCAGCGGACACTCTCCGAGCACAACGATGGCGATGGCATCCAAAAGGAGCCTTAGCAGCAGCAGAAAAACGAAACAATTGCATAAACCTTCCGAAAAGCTACGACAGTACACTCGCACTCCATCGACAGCAGCAACACCAAACGTTGCAAACACCGACAAGCAGCACCATCGGTCAACCTACGGAGATTCCTTTTCCCCGATCGAGTCACGTCAACTCTGAGCATCGACAACTGGGCGTGAGTTAATATCATCGAGTGTCCTGTGCCTTGTAGATGTTCCATCAAAAGAGGATTCGTTCTAAAAAAAAAACCACAGCAACCCAAGAGAACCACTGTCAGTGCACATATCGAATATCCGTGATCCACGTGATTGCACACCTTTCGGTTGAGTTGTTTTGTAGTGTTTTCTTTTGGTAAGTGTTTGAAACAAATAAAAATAACTTATCAGAGAGGCAAAAAGATGGATTTATTCCACGTGGAAATGTCTCAATTCGTATTCTTTGTTGATTGATTGCCACCACGAGTCATCTGTAAACTAGTGTCACTCAGCTGCTGCTAAATATGGAACCGAGCGCACAAGAACATTTTCTATTCGACTGATGGAAACGAACAGGACCAACCGCATTTACGTAGAGTCGTAAACAGATCGAGTAGGACGGATTAACACCGAACACAGGTTGTTTTCGACTTCTTCACTCGTGAAAAGCCACTGCTAGTTTCAACGGTGGATATATCCATATATATATCGATTGGAAAGTGAGAGGCACTTGTAAGCACCTTTACAAGGTCCCTTTGTTCAGCACAGATCATCGGTTTGGTTAATGGACCGAAAGGGTCAGAGAGAGAGAGTGAGAGAGAGAGAGTGGCGGAGCTGGAACCCAGGAAGGGTTTGATTTGAGTACTATAAAGCCAGCTCTTGCCGGCAAGCAGTTCGATTAGCTACAGCACCTATCGTCCTACCGCATGTTGACTGCTACTACCTGAGAGGATGCTCTTACAATATGGCTTCTCCCCATTCCTATCTGCGTACGGTACGGCAGAGAAGGGAGAAATGAAGCTTCCATTCAATGAGATTAGCTCCCGGCTAGGTGAATGTTACACGAGGGAGCTTCTTCGTGCAACAGGTAGTTGTCTCAAAGGAACGGTGCGTACGGACGATGCTGAGCACTACTGCTGGTGAACTTTGCTGCTGGACGACCTTTTGATGCTGCACGTTCGTCCTCAACACCGCCACCCCATCGAACCTTGGTAGCCGGCATTAACGGCGTTGAAATTGTTAGCTATGAGCTGTTGGTGTCCACCCCATGGCCATGTGCGTTACATACTGGTTCAACTGGCCGTCGATTCCAATGGTTTGTCGTTCTACAGACGAATGTATGAATATGAGTATGAAGGCAATTAGATGAAATATGAAACATGTGAGCCGTGTAATGGTGGTAAGTAATAAATATTCATTATCATCTCTTTGATGTGTCTCTAGTGCTTTGACCCAACGCAGACCAAACCAGACACAGCGCACGGATCGAAATCCCTCGTCGAACATCGCTCATCCAATCGACAGACGGAGAGGAACACACAAGCCCGCGAAGAGGATTCAGGAGTGGTTTCTTTGTTTTCTTAGCTTGATTGACTTGGCCTGACGAGAGAGTGAGAGAGGGTCGGTGTGTATACCACCCCTGTGCTTGATTTAATATCCTGACCCAGTTAGATTGAAAAGAAGGCCCCTTTCTACCTACAACGAGCAACGCGGAGCAGCAGCACTAGCAGGGAGCGCAGCTGTACCGCTTCACACGAGTGTGCAAATAGTGTGGGATATGCAAATTATGTATGCTGTGTGCTGTGCGCTCTCTGCGCTGTTTACCGAGCTCCGAGCTGGAGAAAAAGGGTCTAGAAAGGGAATTCCCATTTCCTTGGTCCCCTGGTTGGAGCAATTCTTGAAGGATAATTCAATAATCGCATACAATTCCGGTATCCGGCGTGCAAGGAAGGAAGGGAGGTTCGCCGAGAACGCCTACTATGATTGTCAGGTGAGATGCGGTGAGGCGGTATGATTGACACGGCACACTTTTGCTAACACACATCCGAAAGGCGCAGCCACCTGCGATGGAACGGGAATCGCCGACGAACGCTCGTTTTAAGAACCTGCGCCACGGCCTGCGATTGATTCTCTCCTCTCGCAGGCCAGGTGAGTTCATCATCGACGTCATCATCGGGAATCGTCAGTATGCTAATTGTGTTTGCACAGTGTGATTGAATTTCCTGCTATAAATATCGGCCGTCGCGGACATCGATCGTGTTTGGTGGATTTGTTCATGAGGAGCACAGCAGCTAAATCAAAGGTTAGATCGAGCCACACGGTGGCCGGCGACATCGTGATGAGAATGACGAACCGGACCACGACCTGCCGGATGGTGATGTCAATTGCCTGTGTACTATTCACCATCATTGGGCCAGTTCTGCTGACTTCCGGTGGTCAGCACGAAACCAACCGGAAGCTGATGGTCGGTGCGATTGGAGCGGTGTTGCAGCAAATCGATAGCCCGTTGAAAGTGACATTTCTGACCGACTGCTGGACCCAAGGTGAGTATTCCATTAGCCGCTTGGGTCATACAACTGCGCGCCCCGCTGATGAACTACTTCGATTGTCTTCTGTCGTCTGTTCAAAGAGCAAAGACACCGAGCGTACACGACAATTGGATTACTAGCCGGAGAGCATCTCTGTCGGTTTGTGTCAACGAATGCGAATACGAACATCGAGGACCTGTTCGCCGTACTCGATGAAGACAACGAAAGCCATCAGACACTGATTGTGCTGGATTTGAGTTGTAACGCATCCGAACGGTTGCTGTTGGAGGCTGGCACGCGGCTCTATACCAAGTTCCGCTGGCTATTGGTGGACTCACGAATAGCGGAAGGCTCAGACTGGGAGCAGTGGCAGCAAGTTTTGAAAAACTGCCCAGCGCTCGTCAGCAGTGAAGTGTTTGCGATCGTGCCTGAGAGCGAAGGGGCGGTGCGGGTGGTGCAAGTGTACCGGGTGGCCCGTGACAGTGAGCTTCTCGCCGAGGAGTTTCTCCTTTGGCGGTCCGATCGGATGGTGCGAGAAGATTTGCGCACCGAGATGGTAACGGCAGTAAGGCGCCAAAACTTGCACGGTCACACACTGCGGGCTTCGATGGTGATCACCAATCCGGAAACCATTCATCATCTGTCCGATTACAGAGATAAGCATATCGATACGATTACGAAGGTGAACTACATTCTCACCAACTATCTGGCCTCGTACTTGGGTGCGTCGGTGAATTATACGCGCGTCAGCACCTGGGGCTACTATAACAGCACGACCGGTTTGTGGGACGGTATGATCGGTGAGCTGGTACACGGTGCAGCTGATCTGGGTGCCTCTCCGCTCTTCTTCACCACCGATCGGATCGCGGTGATCGAGTACCTGGCCATGACGTCCGAAACGCGCTCAAAGTTTATCTTCCGCTCGCCGAAGCTCTCCTACACGGACAATGTGTTCGTTTTGCCCTTCGACACGGTGAGCATTTACGGGGGGTCAGAAAGACGACCTTCATCTCCATCCAGAAGATTTAAATCACGGCATTGAATGAAGAAACATTTTTTCAGCATTCCTTGTTTGCAAAACTTTCCCTGAGTTTGAGATCCTTGGGTTATTTGGTGATTTAAATTTCAGTAAAAAACAAATCCTCTAAAAAACTGAGCAGCTTCAAGGCTTTGTAGTAAAAAATTAAATGACTAAATAACTCATGAAATGTGCCAGAAACGTAAAAATATATATTGAAAGGGGTAGAGGGAATGAAAAGAAGTTATTAGGTACCAAATACATCCCTTTTACTTCCTTCCAGATAATTAAAAAATTGAATCCCCCGAAATTACGCAATATTTTAGAGATGTAAATATACGTTTTTTACCTAAATTTCATTTTAAAAAATATATAAAATTCTACCAGCTACCTGGCGCCTCCATCATCGGATATTGTTAGGCAACGGAACTACATCATTTCTTTTTCCCGACGCGGTGACGAGTTTTTAAAAAAGTTTTTAAATAATTTGTTCCTTTTCTTTCAGCATGTCTGGGCCTGCATCATCGCAGTGATCGTGGGCTCATCGTTGTTGCTACTGCTGACATTGTGGGCAGAACGGCGTGTAACCGGTAGCCAGGCAACAGCTAGCAATCCACCTCCCCCAGCAAACGCTGACGCCTCAACACTGTTACCGAACCTCCGCGATACCCTGCTAATGATGTACGGTGCTTCGTGCCAGCAGGGGTCGGCCATGTTGCCCAGTAGCTGCTCGGCCCGTGCCATCACGATGCTCATCTTTACCGTGCTCATGTTCCTGTACGCCAGCTATTCGGCCAACATTGTCGCCCTGCTGCAGAGCCCCTCGACAAAGATACGTTCGCTCGAGGATCTGTTGGCCTCTCGGCTCAAGTTCGGTGTTCACGATACGGTCTTCAATCGGTACTACTTTACGCACGCCACCGAACCGACACGCAAGGCACTGTACGAGCAGAAGATACACGGTGCTGGTGGCGGTGGTGATTCATTCCTCGAGCTGGAACAGGGCATCGAGCGGATCCGCCAGGGACTGTACGCGTTCCACGTGGAGCAGGGCGTCGGGTATAAGGTGATCAGCGAGACGTATCAGGAGGACGAAAAGTGTGGTCTGCAGGAGATCCAGTATCTGCAGGTGATCGATCCGTACTATGCGATACAGAAGAATTCGCCCTTCAAGGAGCACATTAAAATTGGGTAAGAGCGGAGGGAGTTCCGGTGGATTGTCCACTCGATTTACTCTCTTTCACACTTTGTCAGACTGTTTCGACTCAACGAGCATGGCATCCAGTATCGCGAGAACGCCAAATTGTACACGAAGAAACCGAAATGTTCCGGCGGTGGTGGCAAGTTCGTACCGGTGAGCATGGTCGACGTTGAGCCCGCCGTTTGGATCATCCTCTGGGGTACCGGTCTAGCGATGGCGTTCTTTCTGGCAGAGTGTCTCTATCTTCGCCTGAACCGCAAGTGGCCGAAAGCGTGTTTTGTAAAATAAATTCACTTTTATTGTTTAAGAAGAAAACGGAAATCGTTCAGATGTTACGTTAACTACAGTATATGTAATACAATTTATGTGTATATATATGTGTGTGTTCGTAGGTATGTATGTAGAGAATTTACTACAGTGAGTATACGAATAGCAACAGTGGTTACGGCCCCTAGTGTCACTGAATGGGCGGCCACCAGTCATCCTCTAGCCTAGGTAGCACACATGCACATTTATAATTTCATTTTGTTCTTGCCGCTCCTGGGGCCACTCCGATTCCGACTTCAAACTTCAATCTATTCCTCCTCAACGGTGACGAAACCGGATGTACACGAGACAACGCGGATCTCGGCAGCAGTATTCAACATTTAGTAATAATCTCTAAGGTACTCCACGGTTCTGCTACGGTGCCTTCGTTGCAATCAAGTCCGATGAACGACGGTGGGCGATACACGCACTGTGAGTGCCTGTCAGTTCTTATTGGCACGATTTAAACAGAGTTCTCGTCTAGGCCCTGGAAGTAAAACAAAAAAAATTATAAAAAAAAACTCGGTTAGTTCAAGAGCAAGCCATGATTGGATGGAGGCAATGTGTTGTCGTTGAAATGATTCGCAACAGATGCAGCAGATTTGTGCAGCCGGAAGGACGCTTACCTGCATCAGTGGGCTGATGGCACGTGGTGCGATCGATTGCATGTGGAGTGCCCCATTGGAACCACGCACCGCACTCGGATAGGTGTGGGGACCGAGCAGGGTAGTGGTCGTTGCAGACGAAGCGCACGATTCGCGCTTGTTGTACGTGAGTGGTCTGCAATGGTAGCGAAGTAAGAATGGGATGGGAATAGAACCGGAAAAAAACATCGCAGCACACTCATGCGCCCAAACTGACATCGATGGTTTCTGGGGTGAGGGTTTTTTTCAAACGAAAAACTAAGGAAAAGCAGGCAAGTCAGAATTGAAAAATAAAAGACCAAATCGAGGATGGCGACGACCGACCCGACCCGAAACCAGAAAGAAGAGCTCAAAACCAAACCATCCCCCCCCCCCCCCCTTCACTGGATGATTGATGACGCTATCTGTTCGTTTTCGTTGCGTGACAGATCCGTTGCTGATTTCATTTCCGGCGGCTCAGGAAACCAATTTTCAACTCGATCCACCCGCATGGTGCCAATGATCACAACCATCGTCGTCGTCGTCATCGTCGCGAGAAATAATAGTGGCACCACCAATCAATTGCAAAATCCTGGTGCTGCTGCTGCTGCGTCGTCGGCTGCTAGTTGCCAGTTGGAGAGAACCCCGAACCAATGGGCCACCAATAAGTGGATAAGCCAAAAGTGGAGCCAGGGCGGCGCCGCGAGGTTTGATTTATTTTACGAGCTCACATTTTACGGTTTTGGTGCCATGGAATGTTCTCGAGTAGGGAGTGAAGGAGGAACGACGAGAAGGAGATGCACGTTCGATCGATTTTACAGTTTTCAAAGCTTGGGAGCTGAGCTAGTAAGTGTCTACGAGTTTAAAGCGACGCGTACATGGCCATGGCCAAACGGGGGGAACACTAACACCGATGTAATGTTTGTCTTTCGTTTAGAATTTAATATCACCAGACGACCGTGACAGATGGGGCAAACCGGAGCCATTTAAATAATTAGTGTAAATGAGTCTCCCGGTGGATTAAAATCTTAATTCCATGTCACAAAGCACAACGCTTTGCGGAGGGGGGCTGTGGTGGTGCGAGAAGAAAAAAACAAGTCATCTAATTTACATCGTCCACCGCCATCACCGTTGGTTTCCTGCTTGCTTAGATTCAAATTTGTCAGGATCAACTTCAATTACCCGCTGGCGAACGCTGATGTGTTCTGTCGGAATTGAGTTGCTGCAGGCGCAGGTACCGGTTCCGGACAATCTGGTGTCCATCCATTATCTCGGGACCCACGGGATTAAACGATAAGCAGGGTGGGTGGTGGTGTGTAGCTTTTTTAGATTAGACGAAACAAACATTCTCCTTTCGGTTTTCTTTCCCTTTTTCGCATTCTATCTGACATTTTCCTTGTTCTGGAGGAAAGTTTTCCCTCTGTCACCACCAATCCGTCCCGAACCGATCCTACTGGGTGCTTTTTCGCTTTCGGCTTCGATTGGGCCTGGACCTCCCCGCCCCGTGTGGTTGACCTACTTTTACCGTAAATGCCACGTGTTCTCGGGCTAAATCCTGATGGATGGTGGATGATGATTCAGTGGATATAAATTCCGGGAATACGAGGGTTAGTGGCTGGCCAGTTGATTACCAGTGGGGGTTGACGATGCCGCGACCAGCGAGAATCGTCCAGCATTACAACCGTGGACCGTGGATTCGATAGAACGGTGCGGTTTGAACTATTTACCGAGTCACCACCAGTCATGCGGTGTTAAATAGATTAATAATATACTTTACAGTGATCCATTTCCTTGTTTTAGGACACAGGACACAGCAGTTAGTTAGAGCCCTTTCTGTTGCGTGTTATTTAGTTCAACCAGCGACCCATGAGCGATAATACCTCCCGTGGCCCACGGCGTACGGCAGGCAGTAGTAAAACGGATGAGGGATGGCGCTACTGACGCTGATGGTCAGCGACCAATAAACCACATCCAATTAAATCTATGCTATCTAATTACGCTAAAAGGTGTGTGCTAAGAGTCTCGCTGGCGCCATGTTTTCATGTGAATTCCGTGGTTTCGTTTGCATTGATAAGCCCTTTTGATAGCATAAGGGGATAATAAGCAAATTATCAAGAGCAACTCCGCCTGCTTTGACTATTGCGTTGTTGGTTAAAAATGAAGCTACGTATTAAAAATAATCGCAGTACCTTTGACAAGCCGGCGCTCGATCCATCTAGCTAGCTGTGTGTTTACTAATACTGTTCTGTAAGCTGGTTATCGTCGCTGGGAGGAATCGCATATTTTGAAGGAACTTTCCGATTACCCAGCACAGCAGAAGACAGTAAGGACAGTGCGCGCATGATGTGAGTAATGTAGTGTGTTTTGTGAGAAGAATGCTTTCGTATCGTAGCCAGAAGTGAACACAATTTACCCTCTCTCTCTCTCTCTCCGCCCAAACGCCGCAGGGATTGCGCGATTTGCTTCGAGCGAATCAATGTCGACCAAAAGCTACTGAGATGTGGCCACCAGTTTCACGGGGGATGTGTCGACCAGTGGTTCTGTCAGCAGAAGCGTGGCTCCTGTCCGCTCTGCCGGACACCGATCACCCCTAGGCGACGGAATGATTCATCTCTAGGGCGAACTATGGAGGTAGACGACAGTGAGGAGGAAGCATACGTGGATAACTCCGATGAGGATCAATACGAGGAGGATCGCTATGAGGAAGACGATACATACGAAGCTATATCTGACGATGAGGTGGAGTATAGCGACATAATAACGGAGGACGATACTGCGTCGACTGTAGAGATAGGCGCGTCAGCGACGGCATCGGATAACGTGGACGAATCGATGGACTTGGAATCCATTTCGAGCACAGAGTCCTTTTCGAACAATGAGTCGCAGGAAGAAAGAGATTCAGATGAAACCGACGGTATGTGGTATTCTGGGGTTTTTTTTTTTCTCCCGCGCTCATTCCTTAACTCCTCTCTGTTACTTCCAGGGGAGGAGCGGGTGGCCGATGGGCAAAGCTCTTAAGGAATTTCTACCCCACCCCGGGCTGCTGTTTTCCGAATTCATGCGTATGAATGTTTGTGATAAATTTTTACAAGATCTCCCCACCCCCCTCGAACCGGCAACATGTAGCCAAATTCTTATGAAAGGTACAAATTGTCTCTAAATAGTTGTAGCATATACGAAGACAATAAAAACAATGAGAATATTTCATTCGCGGGCAGATTGCAACGTTCACAGTGAGTACAGCGCATTAAAATGTCTAACGCCCGGTTGTTTCTGGTTCGTGTTAGGAAAGTGAATCCACGAACGAGCATAAAACTCCTCTAAATGTCTATTCCTATAAGTGATTCCTTAAGGAAGGTTTAAAACGACCGGGTATTTGCTCATTCGCTCTCTTTTTGCCGGTGTGCGCACACACAGAAACGTCGAGCAATGATAATACTGTTGTCGTTTGGTTTTGATGACTTCTAATAAAAGAATCGTGTGGGCTCGAAAACGAGCACTTCTTGTACAACCTTCGCCAACACCATCTTGGGCGCCTCTTTCATTACAGCGCCCATCACGTTGCTTTCAACGATCGAAGATGCATTAACGTAGCGAGTGTGAGAGTGTTACGAAGAAATGGTAAGAGCATTGGGTAGCTTTTATTATCGCATCAACAGACACCAGCACATATATGCTCTTTATGGGACACGTGCACCACAAGCGCCGGTCGATATTTAAATCCATAATTATCAACTCTGCTCTGCTTAAAGCAGAACATACACGTGTGAAACCCGTTCAAGGTGTTTTCTTTCTCGGTGAATTGAAAATGAGAAAAACACTTGAAACAGAGTGTGAGACGGTGAAAGGCCGACCAAGCTCGACGCAATTACTCGACGCTCGGTCGCCAGGGTTAATGGCAAGTGCTTCGCGAAGGTTCGTGCCACTCGTGTTGATCCATTGCCATGTATTTCAACGATAAATAGCAGAAGGAAGAATATAGAACTGCAAGCCAGCTACTATAGCGAATCATTTCAGCAACATACAAGAAAAAGAGAGAGAGAGCGGGAGGAAGCTACGGAAATAAAAAATGGGCGAATGCTGAATGCAAATGCACTACTACTACAGTGAGGAGGAATAGAAGGAAAACGGGGGGAGGGGCTGCGGAGTGGTGTGCGAGATTGCAACTTACCGGAAGCTTTCGGTCCGGGACCGGGGCGAACATTCTTTCGATTGATTGTATCCGGAGTTGGTGAAGCTGTAGACGAGGCCGTCGCCGCGTGATGGTAATGATGTTGCGAAATGGCCAGACAAGTGCACATGCAGAACACGTTTAACGATTGAGAGGAAAGCAGGATTGGAAAGAGTAGTAGTAGAGAGAGGGAGAAAGAGAGAGAGAAAACAGATAGAAAGGAGTAAATTAGTTCCATGGAGTAAATTAGTGTCGGTGGCGGGCAGGAGATGCGCCTATTCGGTTCCAGGATATTGCCACATCACGGGCGGCACGATATTCTGTCGGCATGTTAATGTTTTTCGATTTTTTTCTTTCATTTCAAACCAAGATTTCAAGCATTCAGGAGTGAGGTTTATTCGGGAATTAGAAGAACATTTAGGGATAAGGAGAAACATTGAAACAAACACAAGAATCCTACGGGAATCGAGAAGGTGGAAAGGTAGGAAAGATACTGCGCCGCTTGGTATCCCATGACAACGATAAAGCGCGAGGAGAAAGCCCGTCAACATTCTTCGATGGATCTTGATCGGTCTCTGGTGTGGTCTGTGGTTGATTTCCTATTTTCTGTTCGTTGATTTCTGATTATATCCTTTTGAGTTTAGAAAATCCAGGAAAAAGGAATTCAATGTGTCACCACAATCACCTCTCGCGAGTTCTGGCCCGTTGCTGTTGTTTACGATGGAGCTCTACTCGAGACGAAATGCTCGCCGTGAGCAACCGTGTTTAAAGCAGCCAGTTTCACTTCCATTTCCCTCGTTGGTGTTTCCCGACGCACGCTAGATGCAAGGCGAGGCCTGCTCGATGTGCATCGCAGCGTGCAGGTCAGGGGCACTTTGTTCGGAAGAAAATAAATTGCGCTGGCCTGGAGGATACTTCCGGCAAAATACGCCCCACCGATCGACCCCTTTCTTTTGCGCGAGATCGCTGGAAAAGGGCGCTCCTATACGTGTCCTGGGAGTTGCCACACACACCAGGGCATTGGAAATTGGGTATTGATGGTCGCGGCGTGGTCGAAATGGAAACATGATTTAAGGATAATAGCATCGAGCATTTGGAGCGCGGGACGCGGAGGGGCACAACGCAACCATGGGCAGCCCCCGATCGCAAAGAATCATATTTCACTACCCTGGTCACACAATGGCCCGCACCGTTGCACTCCATTGACACTGCCCATGCGCCTGCCAAGCGAAGCGATTTCGACGCTCAGTGCTGCAAGGTTCATGCTCCGATATCCGGTATTCAATTCCAAATCGAGACGATAAATGTCGACGGCGCAGAGTGCCGAGTGGACGGTCATTGTAAAATGGTCAGCAAGGTTCCGACTGTTGCGACTTCCGTGGCGATTTGATTTCTTTTCTCCCATTTGAAAGTGGTCTTTTGCTTTTCTGGCATTTCCTATTTGGGGGGCGCAGATTGGCCAGCGAGAGAGTTAGAATGTCCTTCGTTCCAAATTGGCCTTCACAGCAGCAAGATATCGTAGCCAGGCACCCCGGTAAGGGGATGCAAGAGGTTGGGTTGGAAGATAAACTGTTGGCAATTTTTATTATGGCTAGCAAACTGGGAATTGGAGAGCGCCTGCTTCGTTCTTTTCACGTTTTTTTGAATGTCGGCATTTTTTTTTTGTTTTAGCAACATCCAAGCTAGCAGCATCTCCGGGGCAGGCAAATTTATGTAGCGCGTCTTTGACCTTGAAGAGAACCGTGAAGCGCCCCCGGAGGGAAAATGATGAATTTCCTTCCAAAATACATCCGAGACCTCGACCTGACACCGTCGACAGGCGGGAGAGGGCACAGTGTATTCTGTGCTCCGAATTACATGCCACTCCCTGCATTCCCTGGCCCCCAAAATGTCCTGGGCGCCTGGTAAAATATGCCCACAGGATGCGTGGTGGAACACAATCGCGAAAATGGCCAAGGTACCACCAAGCAGCAGCACCATAACAGAACCATACGGCCATAAGTTCGGGATTAGCGTGCCTCGGTCAAATCGTTTCGACACACAATTGCCCCCGGGCTGGGCGCATCAGAAAGATCGATGGCCTTGGATGGTCGCTAGGTCGGCCACGAGAAACAGGGACCACCATTCCCGGACCATTCCGGGAGAACAGGGAACATCCGAAGCATTAAAATGATTTATGGTACCACCGCCAACATCGCCAAGTGAACATCGGCCACGCGTGGCCTCGACTGACCGATTCCGCCGCTCCTCCTTCACTTTCATTCCCCCGGAGGTCATTTCACGACGATGGTGATGCAACGGAGGAGCAGCCACCATTCTTCTGGTTCTTTGTTTCGCGAAAGCTATAATCATAAATGAGACGCTCCCTGTTGGGAGGTGAAGCTAACAACGCGCTGACTCGCTGAAGGAGCTCGTGAAGATGCGAGTGACCGTGACACTTGGCCTCCGCACCGGGCCACCCCATTTCACAGCAAAACATTATCGCGGAATGCATAATGCAGACAGTGTGGGAGGAGAAACACAGTATAGGTCATAGGCCTACTGTGACCGCGGAGGAGACGCCCAAGACTTACCGTCGGCTTCGCTGACGCACTTGACCCAGCCGGATGTTGCGTTCGTCCCGCCACCGCTCCAACCGATGCCGCAACGCTAGCCGGACCTCGGAGTTCAGAAAGCAGTAGAACAGTGACACCGACAGGCCCTGTGGATGAGTGGAAAACGAGAGAAAAAGATCAAGAACAACGGCCACCGTACCGTCGTCGGCATGTCAGCGTGTTGAGGTGGGAATGTCCTCGCTGGTTTTGCATCCAGTTCGTCCCCTCGTTTCCCTGTCGAGTGGAGGAAAACTATTTTCCAACTTTTCACTATTCCACCGCCTTCCTTCTGCGTTGGAGAGTAATTATTCTGTTGTTTTACCGTCCTCTCTCTCTTTTTCTCCCGGCGTCTCTTTCGTGGCGTGCAATGAAAATAGTTTTCCATCTAGCGAGCGAGCCATTACGGGAAATAATGAATGGTAACGACACAGCGGGCAAACGGTATCGTTGACCGCGTCACTTGGTTGGTTGACGGTTAGCCGACGCGACCAGGCATCTGGCATCATCGTCATCGTCGCTATCATCTCAGTTGGCTGTTGGAAATGCAAGTAATGGCTGACTTGTATGATGCTGCGTGAATTGTGGGATTCCTTCAGTTGCAGCTTTTATGAAAACGGAGGAAATTGAATTCTCGATTGTGATAGTCCGATAGAGGGTGGTGGCGAGGTGGTGCCACTGATTTGTAGCAAGATGATTTGTGCATTCTCTGTCATCACCCTTTCGCACGCATAATTCATGCTGCGATCGTACGCGATAAGGGGCGCTCCGAGGTTGAGGTTGGAATTAACACCGTCCGGAGCCACTAATAAAACGGCCATTCATTTCCTGGACGCTGGGCGTTGGCACGATGATATCAGGTGTAACATTTCAATTGGAAGATCGCCTCTCTGCCGGGATAATTGGTGGTGGGACCACTGGATGATCCACATTCATCATGTTCTGGTGCCAACGTGCGCATTCTGTGTGGGATTCGGTAAACTCCAGCGCTTGGTGGTCTTCCCTCAGTTCCTTTCGAGACATCGGATATCCTTTCCTTCGAACTACAATGTTGCATCAAGGATGTTTGCTGGAGTTGAGCCATGTTGTTTCTACAATGTTACATTAACGCTCTTCGGTAGCCAGAAGTTGAGTTTAGTTGGATGAAATTTTTCAACAATAAGGCCGACAATTTGGACGCCCTTTGAACGCATAATTGCATCGAGAGGTGCCTCGGTTGACCCCATTGTCACTCATCATCGGAAAAGGATCGGTTGCCGTACCTGCGTGCTCAGGAGTAGAGCTCGAGCGATGGCGAAAATGTCACTGATGAGCCCATCGGCAGGTGCGGCCAGTACGACCAGGTACGTTATGCCCAGCAGCGGTATCAGCACCAGGAGCGCCTTCGATGCCTTCCGATACTGGCGCGTTTCGACCGTGTTCGCTGAGCGTAGCTTCGTGATGAGCACCTGGCCGAGACAGTGAAACAACATGACAATGAATGGATTGGAATGATCGGATTCGTTGACCACCCAGAACCCAATACTTACCCACATGATTCGTATGAGAAAGACGAGATTGATGATAAGCACCGCACAGACCGGTCCCTGGAAGATCCAATCGACCACCGATTCCCGCATCCAGGAGCACTCGATTTGCAGCTAAAAGGAAATGTGGAAAGGAAATAAAAAGGGGAGACGTTTCCATCAGAAACGCAAAACACATTAGCACACACGGGTGGACGATTGCACTTTGCTTTGGAAGGAAAGTTGTCCATTTGCCAAAAGGACGCAAACACGCTGTGCAAATGGTTCTTTTGGCAGCCGAGTCCTTCGCCGAGAGCGTACGCCTTTTTGCGACCTTTCTAGGGCGTTCATGGGACGTGAAAAACACTCCCACCGGCGTAAACCACGCAGCGAGAAGTACGCCACCACTACACACTGGCGTGTGGTCCGCTGGGACACGTGTTCATGCGGTGTTTGGAACCCAGGAAAACAATCACCACTAATTGAGCGATGGGTGTCCATCACCCCCTCTCAGAGCCTAAGGCCCCACCTTCGGTTGCTATTAACAGATATGGGGCCCATGGTAAAGGGGGACGAAAGGGAACGAGGAGGTTTGTTGTTTTTCCCGCAATTCGATTTCCACTCAGCGGAAGCAGCGTGGCAATGGGAATTCCATTCTTTTGCGTCCATTGCGCTGATGACGGCGACACGAAAGTTGCCCGGAGATGAGCAGCAGCAGCAGCAACCACAGCATGATGGCAGACAAGTGGCAAAATGTAGGGAGAAGAGCATGGAAAACAATCCAATTGCTATCAGTGGTTTCAGAATTGTGCAGAGCAGGGCAGGGAGATATCGGGAAATCTCTCAAAAATGATAAGAAACCATCTCGGACATCTCGGAGTTTTCCATTTGTTGTTTGTGCTTTGTTCGTTTCGTTTATGGTTTTCTGGGTGACTTTCTACAGAAAAACGTTGCTCGGATCTTAGTAGCAGGGGGACGGCAATCTCCCCTCGAGCGAGCGAGCTAGCGGGGTAGAATTCTGTCAGCTCCATCTCCAGCTTGCAGTAGGCCACCGTCAAGTGGAAAATCGGGTCCGGTTGTGAGCAAACCGTTTCTCCTGTCCTCGTAATGAGCACACGATCCCGAGAGTCAAGGCCGTCCGCTTGGAATGGTGACCTTTTGGAAAATGGAAATAAAACATAAAAATTGGAAACAAAACGAAACGAAATTCGTCCCCCTTAAAAAAATGAAATGCTGTGCGCGCCCCGGCGAAGGACAAAAAGTATGCCAAATAGCATCAAAACAATTTGAAACTTTTCCGTCGCCAACAGGGCACGGTAGCCGCCGAGCCGTAGTAGTCGTGGAAAATTTATCGCAATATTTTAAATGTTCCATTAAAAAGCGTACAAATATTAGGTCGATGGGTGGGAGATGTTTTTGGAACTGTCGATGGTGGGGCGTGGTCGGTTTTACATACCGTATCAGCTTTGCCCTGTCCGGAGAGGGTGATTCCTTTCGCGATGGCCCAAAGGATTACGAAAATTGCCGGACCACCTTTCGACGGAGGAAGAGAACACCGAGGGAAAGAGAACAATTAAATATCTGGTGAAAGGTGGCTAGTATTTGTGAGAAAGAAAAGATAATATTGTTCAAATTAATTCCGTGCAGCCCTCACGTGCGAGTTACCGTTTGTTGTGTCGAGAAATGCTTCTAAGAACGAATCGAAACGGGTTTCTTTGAATATTTTAAAATGAGTTCGGTTTTGCTTAAATGCATAGAGATCGCCCAATAGAAACACCACCACTGGGCACACATTCGGAGTACTGTCAAACCAATTAATTGCTGACCCCAGTTTTGGCGCACTTTGTTTCCCCCGATTTCACGGTGTCCACAATGGCCAAAAGAAAAGCCGATCACTACCTCGATACGGTAAAAGAGACGAAGAAAATCCGGTAAGCAAGCACTCCGCGAGATAAGCACTACGACGCGTACAAAAAGGTAATAGCTATTTTTCTCACTCTCTCCCCCCGCAGCATCGTTTTGCCGAAGTTGACCTACGAACCCTGCGGGTTATGCTTGACTCCGCTTCCTAGCGATGCGGAGGACAATGCACCGAAATGCACCCACGCAATCGAGCTTCACTTTATTGCCAAAACGGGCGAAATTAAATGTGGCAAGTGTATATGGAAGAGGAGCGAGCGTTTCCTGAGAAGCCCGTGAAACCCACGATGCGCTCTTCACTAGCAACACAGCGGGTTGCGTGATGGTTTTGAAACCACTCGATCGACGTCGAATCTCAATGAAAAAAATAAAGTGTTGGTAACCTACCCCAGCCGATGGCGGCATACATGTTGAAGCGCAGATTATCTCCGGAAAACGTTTCCACGACGAGCATGTAGAGGTACAGGCCTGTAAATGGTAGACGAATGGATTAGTCAATGAAAAACCGACGAATGTTCACCTCCCACTCCCCCCCCCCCCCTTATTGCGTAATGTTCGATAAGCCAGCATGATAGTTTCGCTTCATAGCATACCAGCATCACTCGGTTGCTTAGGAGTAATGAGCGGGGGGATTATCAACTTTTTCGCACTTTGTTAGCGGTTCTGTCGCTGATTAGATTCCCCCAGTAGGGCCAAACACCCAACAGCCGGTTTTGTTCGATATTAAAGGATATGGATTAGGGGCTAAGATTCGTCCTTCGTTCATTTACGCACCCGATCCCAAAGGTATCCAGCGCGAAAGTTTATTAATTTCGGAGCTAAGCAAAGGATCGAAGATTGCTATGATTAACGCCGCCAACGGGGGAGGAATCATAGCCATCGTGTGTGGATACGGTAGGTGAAATTGAAAAAGTTGCTTGCTTCTTTGAGCACCCAAGCAGGTGATCTTTTATCTGCCGCCGAACCACCGGAACGGATTAATCTATTCCATCAGCACCGATGACAGCAGTATCAGCAGTGCCGTGTGTTTCATCTGGTGGATCACATGGCGGAGGCAAGTGATGCAAGAGTTCCGACCGACGTTGCGTAACGAATCACTAAATGCTAGCTGAACCGGGGTGGTCGTAAGCAGTCCAGGCGGTATAAAATGATGGCACCATTCGCGCTGACACCATAGTCGAATTCGAGCGTCTCGTTTGGTCAGTCGAAGTATGGGACGTTCAGTTTTTCTCGTTATTGCGATAGGGGTGAGTAGTAGGCTGGCAGTCCTGGCCGTAGTAGGCACCTTCTTATTGTCAGCCAGGTGCAGATTTTCAGAATCACCACATCGCGACCAGAGTTGCACGATGCTTGTGAGCAGCGACGAATACCGCAAGATCTTGGACCCGCCTTGGTTGAGTATTGATTTGAGTTTGACGGTATTACCCTCACGGCTAATTCTGATCTCTGCTCATGTTCTCGCGGCGCAGAGTTGCTGTCCGGATAGAGTCATTTTCTATGAGCAAATAATGTCAGATTGTAGAACGGAGACGATGCAGTTAGTCTACCAGGACAGGTTTGCGGTAGGTGCTTCGGAAGGCACTAAATTAAGGAGTCACATTGCAGTGGATGAAATGTTGTTTGGTTCGTTTGTTTTCATCATTTTTAAGGCTATAATCCGATGTTTTCTGGAAAAATTGGACTGGATTTATCCAAATGGAACTATCAATCCGGAAGGAATTGAGAAGAATATGGGGCGACGCGTAAATCTCGGGGTCGTAAATGGTACCAAACCAACGCTCGATATGCAGCGGGCAGCGGTACGACAGTGCTCATCGATGCTGATGGCGTTCAGTAAGGGGCATCCATTGACCACTGAACCAGAGGATACGGCAGTGTTGCTGTATATGTGCAGCAGACTAGGTGCCACGGTGGTGCGTGAAGCTTATCAACAACCTGTTAAACGGGTGAATCATATAATCGCTTTCTAATCTTATGTTGTGTTTTCTAGAGATGCTTAAAAGAGCTGCAACCTATTAGTCGTGTGTATTGCTTCAAATATTTATGATCTAAAAAGATGAGTTGTTTCACATTTTTCTATCATTTCCTCCGCTTTCCAGCGCTTTGCGGGAGATATCGAGACCTACTGGACCTTTGCGTTCATGATGTGGTCAATCTTGCAGCATTCACAAATCGAAGTCATGCATTAAATGGCAACACTTAGCCGTTTGGTGGACTAGCACACAATTCTGCTAATGTTGAACACGATTTGTATTAGTTTTCATGTTCTTCTCTCTTAGCGTACATTTCATCTGTTATCATAGTAAAACATACCATAACGTTCGTACGACTACGTTTGACAATGAAATCCTTTACTAATCCGAAACCAACAAAG
>NC_064878.1:61106048-61143548 GCF_943734665.1 Anopheles aquasalis | reverse complement strand
AATTATGTTGCTACTAATGAATATGGAATGAACCACCCAAAAACTCCCTCCACAATAAACCATTTCCGTTTGCTTTTATGCTCCGTTGTGGCCGTCACGGTGGAACCGCTGGTGGTGGGTAAATATTTAGCTACAAGTCGTGCAAGGTTCCGCACGAGTTCCGCGCCAGTGAGGCGTTGTAGTTCACCTTCAAACAGTAGGCCGCTGTTTTTGCTCTCCCGCTCTCTCAGGCTGCTGTGATTTTGACAAAGGCGGGATCCTAAATTGCTAAAGATTGCTGCTTGGTGCTCGGTTACGATCGTTCTGTTTCCAAGGCGGGGGATACCGGCGGGGGTGACCTACAAATCAGCACCGTCCACGACGCAGTTCCTGCGCGAAAGTGATTATTGTGATAAATGAGACGATGAGCTGCTGCTGCTGCTGCTGAGAGTGACGAATTTTGTGAACAGAGTTAACAGAGTAACAGAGTTGGTTGGCGTGCGATTTACAGCTCGTGATAAGCGAATTCACGAATGGGGAGTGTGTACCGCGCGAAAAAGGGCCGAAAGTTAAAGGACGCAAGAACCGACAAGATTAGCGACAAATGGCGGTGTTGGGCGACCGGCCAGCTTTCGGTTGTCCATTTGCACAATGAACTTTTGCAATTACCGCGAGTGCGCCACGTGGATTGTGGTTGGTTCTTAGCTTCCCTTGGCTTTGTTTTGTGAGTCAGAAAGAATGAAAGAAGAAGCAAAAAAAAAAAGGTGGCGTGATAATTGGTTTGCCAGGCGCTCAAGTGAATTCAACACCGCGGCGCGCTCGGAGCGAGGGAGAAGATTTATCTTCTACCAACTCCTCCGTCCGGCACTGGCGAGTTGCTCTTCTCGGGCGAGTGGGCGAGTTCTAGAACAAAGCTAGTAGGGTGCCACGCGGTGGCCGCTTCTGCACGGTATGAAGTGGAGGATGGTAAATCTGGTACGCAGAAATTATCCAGCCTGTCAAATGCAAAGCCTTTTTCGGACAAAAGTTTTGTATCGTAATTCATGGGTATCAAGTTGGGACAGACCCGGAGAAAGTGGATAATTTTTTGGTGAGAAGCTTTAGGTGATTGCATAAAATTCATCCTGAGCAGTTTATGCATTTTCATCCCAAAAAAAAAGTGTCTGCATATCTTGTGCTGGGCGGCTTACTAGTTCCATCGTTAGTCACGTTTGATTTACATCTTAATTGGAGGGCAAATCCCAAAACAATGAATTGCAGAAGCTCGGGGCGGAACCATTTATAACGCTTTCCGACCGAAAACCGCAAAACCAAATAAATCAGAAGGCAATTGCTCTTGCCCCCTCCATTAACTCACCGCCAGACACACACAGATAAAACATCGATGGCACTAGCTTTTTTGTTGGTTTTTATTGTGCCATCATAAATAGGGTTTGCAGAATGATTCAGCTTTCAAATGCTGGCGTGTGCAGTGAGAGCCACAGGGAACCACAATCGATAATAACTCTCTCTCTGGAGCACGTGTTTTAAACCAGTGCCAGAGCCGAGCTGATGAGCGATGCAGTTTAGTTATGCACTCTCCAAGCTATTCGTTTAATTTATGCTATCGATAAGATCGAATTGGTGTTTATCGGTGGCATTATCACACAGCCACAGTTGTACGATTGAATGGCGATTAAATTGGGTCACTACTTTATCAGTGTAATTCATTAATGGATACAAGAATGGGATACATTTTCACAAAATGGCTTATCGCGAGGGGTTTATGTGCTGTGGTTATGTTTTTAAAGCAAATCAATTTGCTCATTTTACCGTTGAACGTCGCTTGCGAGGTTTGTTTTCAATTTTCTATAATAAAATTCAATTAATATCAAGTGGATGTGAATTTTATTTAATACTGAGATGTTTAATTTCGCTAAGATAATCGCAACATAAAGCATCTATCACAATACATAATGCTTTTTTATGAAATATACAGCCACGATGGAATACTGTACCATAAAATCTCTTTACCATTAACCAACAGATAGTTAGAGTCTTATGATGTCTTTATCCATTTGTCGATCCTTCACAAATCTGATTGTAAAAACACGTAATCGAAAGCATTCTTTGCATCCGGTGCGCTTCCGTCCGATTCTTCTGAGACCACACCACAAGAGTTATGCCCGATGCGGGACAGTTTGGCTGCCAAATTTACGTTCATTGCTTCGCCCCCTTTTTTATGCTGCCTCCACCGGTGGCCGAGATGGGAAAAACGCGGTTTACCGTCACTTTTGGGCCGTTGGCCATTTTATTGCACAAGCCAACCATCGACCAACCCCATAATCGAGTTATGGTACACTCGACGGGCATTGCGCGGCCACTGTTCGCGGTCACTATTGTCTGTCGCGGCTTAACGACCGCGTACCATCTGGATCTGGAACTCGTCCCAGTGCCCTTCCGGATGCAACAAAAGGCTCGTAATTATGCACCCGGTGGTCGCAGGCAGCATCACAAATGGCCATCGCTCGCCTGTTACGATGCAATCGTTAAAGTGACGCAAACGGCATCGTTACGCTCGATCGCGAACCAACCGAACAGCATATACAGTGAGTATGTGGTGTTGGTAAAAGATAAAAAAAGACCCCGGCTGGAATTTCGAGATAACGCAGAGTGTGTGCGCGCGATGTTGTCGATAATGCAATTCAAAGTTCGATTTCGATCTCATTACGCGAGCGCGAATCGTCGGCAGGCGAATCTTCGCGGTTTGCGGGCAGCACCAGTTGCGAATCAGCGTACCGCAGGATGCGCTGCTGCTAATCACAAAATTAACGACCAAGCCATTTCGGTTCCGATAACAGAGTGCGAGCAGGCTGATCGTTAGCCTCCCGGTAGTTGTGCTGGTGGTGGTGATGGCTAGAACGAATGATAGCACACGTGAGAGGGTTCGAAGTAGGCCAGGCCGCGGGGGAAAACTCTAATTAAACCTTTTGCCAGTCCTATTCGGTAGGTGTGTTTCACGAAATGAGCCAAAACTTATTGAAAACTCTCTCAGGGGTGCGAAAACAAAATGGAAAACTTTCATCCCGGTTGGAATTCACCTGTTCTGTTTCGTTTCTTAGTGCCCCGTGCTCTAGTGGCCCCATTTTTGTGTCCTTGTTTCTTCCATGACCACTCACAGAGCGTTGTTTTGGTCGCGACTTTGACATTTCGCGAAAAAAGGGATCGCCGAACACGTTCGCTGAATCGAGGGGTTTTCACCGGGAATCGACCAATGTTTTTCTTTTGGGTACTCAAAAAAGGGTCAAAAACGTGCGTTCGCTTCGTTTCACTTGAACTGCGCCGTAACTTATTAGTACCACCCCAGTCGTCGCTTCCACCGCGGGAGAGAAATGTCCTTCCGATGGTTTGCAACAGCGGACAAAGTAGACACGGCTAATGTGATTTGTAACCGCAATTCCGTGAGCCTTCTTGTTCGTTAAAAAGTTTTCCCTTTCTTCACGTCCCGTTCACGATGAGGAACCGCTGTCCTTTACGTTTGCCTTCCTTTTGTTTTCTCGCTCTTCCGCTTTCCTTTAGTGAACAATTTTTCACCAACGACGAAACACTCAATCGACCGCACTAAAGGGACTAAACTAGGGGCAACCAGGGAGATACACTCAACGGACGTGCCTCGCCTGCGGACGGACTTGCACTTTCGCGGTTTACTTCGATCCTGCTGGGCTACACCTTGCGGTTTCGGTGCGGAATAGTTTGAGACCCGAAAAGGACGCACAACGGAGATGCGACCGATTACTGAGCAGCGCGTAGTAACCGCAACCGTAGCAAACCGCCCGACTGCCTGCCTGCTTGGAGCGATTAATTTAATTAACTTTTATGGCCAGCGACGATCCTACCGCCCGCGAACGTACACTCCGCGGATGACAGTTAAGCCTAATTTATGTAGAAGTAGAAACAGAGGCCAGGAGTGGCCGTGTTTGTCTTCGACCTTTTTTTGGCCATTTTCGGGTTGGCGCAGCAACAATCGGTATGGGCCGATCGCCAGGAATGGGCAAACACAGATGAGTTTTTGGCGAATTTTCGGTTTCAGACTGTCAGACGGTTGACCGTAAATGGCCCAGCGTGAAATGCGATGCCACGTTCGTGACGGGAATGCAAATGGTCGATCGTTAGGATCGGTTCGTTTATGCTTCGGTAATTATGCGCTCCGGCCTAATCAATGGCATAATTCATGATCTAATCCCCCCGTAATGATGCCTATTTCCGGTGGTTGGATGATTATTATTATTCCTTTTTCTTTTCCCTCTTCCTAATGCCAGCTGACATCTTTTTCGGGCCATTCGGGCATGGATATTCAAATAATGTCTGTTATCATGATGCCAGCAAACCCTCTTCTCTCCGATTGGCCTTTAAAACATTAGTCGTCCTGGCCGCGTAAATCAGAGAAACTGGAAACCAGCCAGCTGGAGCGCAGTTGATGGGCGTCGCTTCGCATGAAATTGAGGCACGTTCCTCATCGAATGTCACACTATAAAACATCAACTTTATGACTTCCCGTTTACGTTTATGTTATAAGTTGGTAGAATACGGGCAAACACAGCAACAGTCGCAGCAGACGGTCGACCATATCGTGGACGACGGAAGTTTTGCGCGGTTGATGGTTTCCGGCAAATAAATGCGTTCCGGAACACCTGTGTTGCGGTACTGCGGATGCGCTGCAACCGTGCCGTGAGGTGAGCAGCAGATGAATGAGTTGTAACCAGTTCGAGGTAGAGAGAGAGAGTAAGCTGGTTTATGTGCTCGTTTCCCATCCATCCACTGGCACTGAATTCATGTGCTTATCAGCATTGCAGCAGCTACAGCAGGCAATCGCATACCTCATCGTGGACATTTTTATTTTGCGCATTTTCCACGACATGGAGAAAAATCTCTTGTTTGTGGATGGAAACAAGAGATTGCGCGTAGCAAACGCCGAAGCATTCGAAGTGATGCAGCACAGGACTGGGGACCTGTTTTTTCGTCTGTCAGTTACAGTGAACTGTATGATTGCAGCTGCAGGTGAATGGAATTCAATAAGTGACACACTCGTCATCCGGATTGGGTACATTGTTAGCTATCACAGGAAAACATCCTTTTTTCGCCCGAATTAGTCCCCAGCAAATTGATCCCCGTGACTGTTTGGGCATAAATCTGCCAGCGCCTTTGGGGCCAGTTCGTTACCAGCCAGCCAGTCTGTCAATTATCAGTCCGAGCGATTCATCAATAATAAATTCACGAGGATGTAGATATCTGCCCCCCCCCCCCCCCCCCCTCCCACAAATCTCCTTTCTACCATTCTTGCTCGTTTGCGTGGTAAAGCAAATCAGAATCAGAGGACAACAGCAACGAAAACAGCAAATGCGAGGAGTGATTTGTCTCGGGCAGACACGGGCTTCTCGGTGCTTCAAGTAGGACAGTAAGACAAGGGTACGACGTAGGTACGAGATACTATTCGGTGAATATTTTATCATTCCATCCATAAATCATGCAGCATCCGTTTCAACATCCGAGTTATTGAGTTAGGTGGTCCTGGACCGGATGGCTGGCTGGCCGGTTGTTTGCTATTGCAACGAAGACACGAAGGACGCGAGGATCAGTGATCGGCAGCGTTATTAGAAGCGCAAAGTATCTAACTCAAAGTTTATACTTCAACAACTTTGCTGCGCTTCAAAGTGTTGTGCCCAACATTGACTGGGATGACGGTAAATAAGAGGGCGAACAGTTGTTTGGCTGATCTGGTGTCCTTCAACGAACTGTAAACGAAGCAAAGTGAAGGTTTTGTGACGTTACAAACAGCACACGTGCCACGGCTTTTGCTTAAGGGAAGGCGTTCCAACACAGCCCACAGTTCGAAATGCTGCATGTGCTGGCATAGCAGAGCGACCACGGAGCAATCTTCTTCTTCGCCGCCGCCTTCGATGAAAGCCACAAACATGTTGTTTTCTGTTTCGGCGCACAAACAAAAAAAAAATACATCAAAAGATGTTTGTCTGTTGTCCGCTTCTCGTTAACCGGGTCCCGGGTTTGACTTTGTCCATTCAGCAAGAGCAGCGCCTCATTCGGTTCGATCCAACTGAAGAAATTCCTCTTAAAAGCAGTCACTTCTTCGGTCTCTTCTCCTAGTACTTGCCGATGACGCAGGAATTTGCTATGCGGACCGACAAATATTCATAGATGCATAATGAAAATTACTTACATCTCACTATTTCGTTTCCCAGTCTTCCCTCGGGGGGCCAAAAGCCATCATCATTCTATTATCGTGCTCATTGGTCCCCCCCCCCCTCTTTCCCCCGTTCTCTGCCACAAAAGCTTATGCTTCGGTGCCCGTGCTTAGCATACTGGCCCCAGGGGCGAACAAAAATGCTGCCGATGCCAGCATGTTCGGTATGCTCCGGTCCCGTAAACTATGTGCATAGTATTTGCCACTGCCAACTGACCGCTCGCTCTTGTGTAGGGAAGCTCTGCCACTGCAGAGGCTCTGTTTGGGGCTCTTTGGTGAGGTGACCCCGTTTCTGGAGAACTTCACAGGAACACAGTTTGTTTCCTTCTTGTTCGGTTTCACATACACTCTGTGCCACGGCGTGCCAACCAGGACAGCGAAAAAAAAACCCCCTGGAACAGCCGTAAACCGGTCACTTAGATTAGTCCAAGTTGGCACTGGACTTCTCACGGGCGGTTATTTTCGGTGCGATGCGACTCTCGAAGACAAAACGATGATAAATGTATTGAGCACGGAATGGTCGAGGACATGGCCGAAAAAGGAGCTCTGGATAAACAAAGAGAAACACTGGCACCGGAAGCACGGAAAGCGTGATGCTGCAGAAGACAAATAACCTCTCCTCGGAGTGCCCTCCAGCACGCTGCGCATCACTTGAGGCACGAGTGGTGCTGCCATTGGTGGTGGTTTGCCACTGACAGTGATGAGGAGATGGCTTTGAAGAGTTGCTTGAAGAGAACGGTTTTTTTTGGGGGCGCGTCATCTCACGAGCGAGCTTTAAAAGCCTTTAAACATTATTTTTAATGGCATCTCCTGAACTTAGGCTCTTGATCTGCTGTTGCAACCTTCCAAAAGAAGAGAGACAAACGAGCGCACTCTATAAACAAAGCCAGGGCTGCATTTCAATCGATTGCAGATTGCGACCGTCCGTACAGCGTGATCAGATGCTCCGCCAAAGGATGACCATCCGCACACCGGCTGTCCTGAGCGCAATTTATCGATTTTATGCAAATGCAACCGTGTCCCTTCTTTGCTCGTCGTAGTTCTGGTCATTATTTTAACGCTAAATTGCTCCAAAGCGCCTGCTGCTGCTGCTTCTGCTGCTCGTTTGCCAGACAGTTTCGGATCATTCCGGTCCATTCGCCAAACAAACCCTCCCACCCGGGGGGAGAGAATCAAAGGCGAGCCAGCGAGAATGGGAATGGCGGGAGAGATTATTATGCCGTCTGTCACGCTCAATTCGCTGGCTTGGTGCGCCGGGGGGGTGGGCGAGCCATCGCGTGCATGATTAATGCCGGCTCTGGGATTGGGATTGTCTGGACTGGTCAGTCGGTTAGTGAAATTGAAGTAGCCCATGACTAAAATGGAGGAGGGTTACGGTGAGAGATCATTGGCGAAAGTTTTGGAACTTTATACCGTTAGAGTGTGTGCGAAACTGCAGCGTAATTGAATAGCTTGCAGCTCTCGCAACCGCGTAAACTACTAACCGTCGGCACAAATGGTGGCCCAAAAAGGGCCATAAGGATCTACCAGGACCATCACTACCGCCATTACAGACAGCTGCCCTCACAAGGAGGGTTTACCGGGAGCAGCGCTACCCCGATGGTGGTCGTTTGGCGGAACTGCACGCAAACTAGCAAGCGGTCAGCAGTAGTACTAACGTTTCCTCAAGTTGCAGTTGCAGCAGCTGTTGGCTGGTGTATTATGAATGACCTATTTACGAAAAACGGATGGAATGGCCAGCAAAAGGGCCACCAGGCTAACAATCGGGATTGCCGCTCGCGCTCCCTCTTGAAACAAGCAACCAGCTTCACACAAGTGGCCCCCGGGAAACCGGATATGGTATCGGTGCGGGGCGGTGCGGTGCGGTGCTGGTTGCCGTGTGCTGTGTTGGCAGTTTATTTCCTCTTCCCCCCAATCCCCTTAGCTAGTTCGGTGGCAATGACTGTTTGAGGCGGATGTGCATTGCCTGTTTTGTGGGCCCCGGAGCGTTCGTCGTCGGTGCACTCGCACCCGGTACTCGATGTCTTGCCACATGCGGCCAGAACATGGTTTGGGTGGTCCAGGCGATCTCCCTCCCTTCGCAGGACAGTCGAACGGTCAGGCTTGGAAATGGAAATGGTGATAAATCCTGGAGCCCTTTTGGGCCCTTTGGCGGCGGCGGCGGCGGCGGCGGCGGCGACGGCGGCGGCGACGGCAGCATCGACATGAGCACGAGATGACAGCAGCGTGAACACAGCGCTGTGGACATCCGGTACCGGTTTCCCTTTTCCACGCTGCGGTACAGCTGAATTTGCAGAAACGATTGCGTGGGCAGAGAGAGACAGAGGGTGAGGGCGGAGGTGACCGGAGTGAAGCGAACTAATGGAATTGTGCTCAACGGTGACGTCCTGTCCACGCTGCTGTTGTTGCTGCTGTCGTTCTGTGCCTTTGGAGCCGTGTCGTTGATAGCTCGTTTATTGATCAATGGATGGATCAATGTATTTGCTGATGGATTGGACATTGAACACGATGAAGTAGCTCAGCTCGGCCGAACCAACATGCACGTGTGGTGGCCTATGTGTTTGCTACAGAGGCGGCAAAAGTCAAATTCGGTCGAAGTGCGATCGATTGACGTGCTGCTGTCATCGCATATGCACACCATGTCCGTGTTTTTGAGGTAAATCAACTTACGCAAGAGTCGTTTACATGCATGAAAGAATCGTCCCGTGATGCTGCTGGCCCCATGATGGTGGTAACATGTTCTGTTGGTCTGGATTCGTTGTCCAAGTGGCCGCTGGTTTGTGCTAACCGCAACGGTTGTGTGTATCACCATGTGCCACAAAGTTCAGTGCCGCAATCAAGTATTCACTGGGCGAGAGTTCAGCAGCGGCAAGCTGGTGTGGATAGGGTGGTCGCCATTTTGTTGATTGCTTCGACAGTTTGGGTTGCGTAGATTTATTCCGAGAACTTCTGAACTGGAATTGGGATTATTTCTACAGAATTTGCACTTCAAATGCCATCAACAAATTCAAAACATGTTCATAAAATCAAAGCCAAATTGACACTCGATTAATATCGGATTTGCTACCAAATCTTTTCTGAAATATGGTTGGTTCTTTGTGTTTAGAAACTAAATTGGTCTGGTAATCTGAACTTGTTAAACAAAAATTTAACAGTCTTATAAAAAAAATCAACAGTTAAAAACTAAAATATCATTATTTAACTTATTAAAGGATTAATGAAATCTATTCGCGCATTGTTAGCATTAAAAAACTGACTCAACAGCTGGAAAACGAGAAGTATGAGAGCCTTACACTTGCTTAAACAAATCTCTGCTAACCCACTATCCGCATACCAACAAGGACAAAGATAAAGACGAACCCTTTGTTCCTCACTTTACATTCTGCCGGTTGTTGCTGACACATGAGCCTCTTTACCTGTTGCCAAACCCAACAGAGAGAGAGAGTGTCTTCAACGGGCCACACAATACTCCATAAACTGACAACGCACTAATTAGTCGTAGACAACGGTTGGATAGAAAAGCTAGAGGGCTAAAGCTAGTGTTTCGTTTTTTGGGCAGGATAAGGATCAGCTTTCAATTGCCTTCAGCTCGGTCTACGGGACACGGAACACGGGGCCAAGATCCCTCATCAACCGGCCGGTGAAAGGGATTTACAGATTATCAACCTGAGATCAACGCACCATCCTGGAGTGAGCTGGAATGATGTTGGATGGTACGGCCAGCGAGATGAGATAGGGATCAAAACGTTATCACAAAGCGCGAGTGATGATGACTTTTTAATTTTTTTTTGGTTGGTATCTTACGGACGGAGCCGTATATATGAGTGATGATGATTTGTTGATATGTTGTTTTGATGAAATGGAACGAAATTTTCGCACACTAACCACCGATCGATGCGCGTCTTCAGCCGGCGAATCAGCCAATAAGTCAGCCCCGTCCTGGAACCAAGCAGGATGTGGCAAGCGAAGGGACCCCGGGACGGACGGTTCCGGTACGGTCTCAGTCGATCCAATCTATACATCGTTATGATCACATTAAAACATAATCAATGATTAAACACCTTGCATCGTTCCGGTCGCGGCTCCAATTCCTGCCGGCAAATCTCATCGTCTCGTGAAAGGAAAACCCAAAAGCCAGCAAGCAATCATGCCCGAGCCCAGGCCCAGGAAGCTATCTATAGCCTCAAACGGAAAAGCACGCGAACCAGATTGGAAGACTCGCGCGCTACACCAACGGTGGTTCCTTCTTTGCGGGTTTTCCGGCAAAAGTCTTCCGTCCGTGTTCTCGGCGGCAAACTCAGCTCAACACACGCTTGACAAATGTTGGTTTCGTTTGATAGAAAACCAGCACCATGGGCGATCGGTGAGAGCAAATAGAGTTGCTTGCTCGTCTCGTAAGACGACGGGAGTTTTGGGCGTAACGGGCGCCACGTAACGCGATGCCTCTCGAGGTGATGGTGGTGCTGGTTAAGCTTGCCATGCCAGCAAAAGCAGGAAAGGACGTATATAGGGGTGCGCGTGTTTGGATTGAACGAGTGAGCAAACAACAAATCTCGGTTCGGAAACCGGATCCGAGTGTGAAGCCACCGACGTTTCGCAGAATGCCCGTTCGTTCGTTGAAGGTTTGGACACGTGTGGAGACGGGTATGGCAAAGGATTGGGGAGGGGGTTGCTTCCGTCTGTTTGGCATCGAAAAACTTTTATCGCGAGAAGTGAAGCTGAAGGTGGCCGGACGTGTGCGCGCGTGCTCTCGAGTGTTCCGCTTCGAGTGTTCCGAGATTCAATTTCCAATCTTTTCGTTCGGCGCCGCCGCCGCCGCCACCATCGAATCGAAGGCAAGTTGTTGAGGAAGCTGTTGATGGCCGTCAAGATGGCCGTCGTCCGTTGCTGTTGTGGCTCGTGGAACAATTAAAGATACTACTCCGGTGGTGCTGCTACTGTTTGCCTCGAATCTAATGAAACAACAACACAACGGTCCCTGGTTCCTCGTTTGTCTTGATCAATCCCGTACACCGACGCAGCACCGTCCGGTGAAGGTTGTTTCGGTCACGCCAGGGACAATGGTTGGTCGGCTGGAGGGCGAAAATACGGAATCCTCACAACCCACGGTTTGACGCGATGTAAGCGATCCTGCCTGGCCTCTCGACACATTCTAATGGCGTTACCATTAGCCCCCGGGGGGGGGGGGGGGGGGGTTGCCTGCCGAGAAAGCTAAGGATTCCGGGAAGGTTCATCTCGCGCCGGATAATTGCGCCGATCCGCCTTTGCCCCGAGCCTTTCGGGGGGAGAGGCAGAGCGGCAGAATGAAGTTTGATGTGAGTTTAATGGTTCCCGAAAAGGTATAAAACGTCGAGCGACTCCACACGTTGCTCCAAATCGGGTAGCACGCTGCAGAGAAACAGGGACACCCATCCACAATCGTTAAAAGATTGATGGTGGATGGATGGATCCGGCAGGACATGCTCCATTCGCTGTAGCTTTAAAAATGTGCCTTCTATTAATGGGCTCCGTGCGTCGGTAAACGGTTCTAGCATTTAGGGCTTCGACAGTCGAAATCGATGATCACGCTTTATCGATCAGAATCCATCAGTTTGCGTGTGCAGGCTTTAAACGGAGGACAACAATCGCAATGCAGCAACCACTTGGATGCGATCTCATCAATCATCCTGCAAACGGGCGGAATGGGGGACCTCAAGGAAAAGTTAATGCTCTCAAAAATGTTTCGCTCGGAAAATAGAGCACGCTTCATACAAATTGCTTTCTTCATCAGCATAATCGTAATCGATATCAAATACTTAAAATTTAATGCTCAGCTTTCCTTAACTCGGTCCTCTGTATTCTCCAATGGCATAAACCTTTAAAGGTGAGTTGATAAATGTTTAAATTTTCAAAATTTAAATTCGGAAGGCGATTTCAATTAAAAGTTAGCATATTTGAGCGTCTATTCGAGCATTTAGATGGATTGCTGTGTGCGAAAAATTAACTTTAATTGCTACTTTTTAAAGTGCAATGTTCGGTCTATGCTGCAAGTGGGTGGTGATACCCAAACTATCATTAACTAGATGTGATTTTCGAATATTTTAGACTCATTTCCCATGACGTGACAATGGAATGGCTTCAATTAACGTGTTTGCGGCTCTCTAGTAATGATTTCGTTAGGTTGTATCCCCTTCACAGAGTACTAGATATTTGCCAATATTATAGCAATTATTAATTTATGATTATTTATAAATAAATCGTTTTTAGAAGCCCTTGCCACTGAATTTAATCAAGAACTGTAAAGAAAATCCAAATTTCCTATCAGCTTCATCTTAAAAAACTCATTAGGTAATGGAAGAATGGACCAAATGTTTCCATTTAATGCCATTGTTTGACAAAAAAGAAACATACTTTTTCAGGGGTTTCGGGGCATTGGCTTAGCGTTTAAATAACAGCTCCAACCGTTCCATGACATGCAAAAGACCCCTACCGATGATTTCTCTGAAAAAGTTAACCTCCAGCTTAAACCCACACAAGCTCCAAAGTGTGGCATTGTGCGAGGGGATCAAGCCAGCGAGCGAGCACATCATTCCGCTTTCACCCTTCAAATAAGCGTAGCGTAGGATTTAGATTCAACCCCGACCCTAGTACACATTAGGGATGTTCTCGTTGTCTTCAGCTCGTGCGTAGTCGGTGCCTAATCTCCAGCGCTAAGCTTATCGTGTTGAAAGTACCATCATCGTCATCACCATCGTCATGATACCCCCTTCCGGAGAGAGAAACGAACAACGAAAGTGTGCAAAGAAGCTCTAAAATGCAGGGAATGGTCCCTTCCCGCCCCGAGTGCTGGCGTCCTTTTGACGGCGCCTAAAAGAAAGGCCCCAACACACCTTCGAACCCCCCGGTTTTTGCACATTATCACCCCCCCCCCCCTTCCCCTGGAATGGAAGTGCGAATGGAATGGTGGAGACGGTGGTGGTTGGTGTTGCTAAAAGTTCCTTCCGCCGAGTTCCTCGGTCACCCAGGTTGCAGGATAATTATAAAATGGTGGAAAAGTTTTCCCATTTGACGCCGTTCCGGCTGGCCGTTCTGGTGTTTAAACACAAGCGACAGGAACTGAGAGGAATCTACCTCAAATCCCACTCAAATGGGGAGGAGGACAAACGGGGAACGAAAAGAAAGATGACTTAACCCGACAAACGAACCATTTACCGAACGGAACACCCGTCGTGGCCTTCCTGCGGGTTTTTCTCTACTAGAAAAAAAGGGAATGGAAGCAATAACTTTCGGCCGCAACCCTTGGCTCACTCGCAGAAGCTGTCAAAATTAAAGCTTGCAAATGAAAGGACGAATGACCGACGCGACGTAGCGAGGTGCGTTTGTTTGTTTGCTCTCGACGTCGCCGGAGCGTGGACAAAAAACGAGGATAACTCTTCGGATACCATTGGAAGGACGACAGAAAGGATGTCCAAAAAAGGAAGGTTGCAATGGCGGCTTGAAGGTGGGATGTAAATTGACAAAGATTTGTCGTTCGACATCGCGCGGAACGCGAGATATTGCGGAAGGATGAGCACAGAGCTAAAGTGAAAGTAGAGGATGAGGAACCCATTTCAACGATGGAGAGGGCATATCTGTTTTTAGTAGCATACCAGCCCACGAGCTACGAAGCTGGTTGAAATGGCAGGCTACCGGAATGGCGACCATTAACTCCTGCAGCAGAGAGCCTGCTATTCGTCCTCTGGGCCCCTTTTTAGAGCTCGTGCAAAAAAAACCCCAAAATGGAAAATTATTATCCTCACCGTAGCAGCTGGCACTTTTTGTTTGCAGATCACCGTTCACGTTTGCGTGTGGTTTAAAGCGATGATAGTGAATGCTCGATATCACCTCGCGTCATCATCATACGAGCCGCTAATGAAATTTTCATCAACCAACCTCTGCAACAGTCATATCTAGTGTCGGATAGAGAGCGGGCCGGGAGTCATAAACCCGGGAATTGAATTTTCGAACCCATTCCACCACGTCCAGGCCACGTTAACAGCATCGCGGGCACGATAGCGACACGAGCACGAACTTAGCATCGCAGTCGCCGACGCCACCGGCGCTCAGAGCCAACTTTGCCAACCGAAAACCACAAACCGTCACGTCAAACTATGAGAATGCGGTGTGGGGAGCGGCTTTATCGGGGTCTAAGTTGATTGAAAGTTTCACCGAAGAAATCCCGTGGCCCCGACCCCAAACTGGAGCCAAAGAGAATGCCGGAACCTGGATCCTAGGTGTCTCCGATCTCCGAACATAAGACCGCGAGCGACCAGGCCTGCTAAGTTGCAGACACTTTCTGCAAGTTGCAAAACTTTCCACTTTTTTTTGGCGAACGTTCTGCTGTCCCCGCGGCACGGCATGCTCCGCTGAGCGCGTTGTGTCATTGCGTGAAGCCACCGCCACCGCTAAGATCGTACGCCAGCTTCTGTTTGGTGATAGTTTGGCGGACTCATAAATAACTCAAACAATCCGGGCGAGCCTGGCGAGCTGGAAAAGTTCGTGAAATTCGTTTTGCGCGGCCCGGCCAGGTTAGCGAGAACTTTCGGACGCCCTTTGAGGACTGTCAGCGTAGCAGCTTTCGTTGCGGCTGTACGATGCAGCTACGGAATGGATTAAGCACCGGAGGCGACATCGTTGGTTGCTCGTGCTTTTCGCCGTCGAAACGAAAACCGAAACCAGGACACTGGATTGACACTGGAAGTGGACCGGAGCGTTGTTAGCAGATCGCGCCTAAGGCTAAATCGCGTTCCAGATCGTCTCGCCTCGCTCAAAAAGGCAACTTGTGATGGCAGGTCACGAGACCTTTTTGGTGGCCACGACTCGACTCGATTCGACGTCCCTGGAGTGCTCTGCTCTGTCGCTGTTGTTTTTGAAGATGTTTCTCTACTTTCTACTCAACGAAATCAAATCATTCCTCTCGCTCCTGCTCTCTCTCTCAACGTTTGTTTTTTTTTCTGCCCGGAAAAGACACAAACACTTGAGGTCAGGCCCGATTTTCTCGGGGATTCTTTTCGGTGCCGATAAACGATGGCGCGCTGCTTTTGAACCGAAGCCAACGATTACTGTCACACACGGGACACGGACACGGACATCGGATCTGGACTTGTGAACCCATCGTTGTGTAGTCATGTAGTACAAATACTACCACCGGCTGGCTGGCCCATAAAACATGCCCCCGGAATGCTTTATTCTGTTTTGGGATTGAGTTTGACGTTCGGTGTTCGTGTCCGCGATGAACTTTCTCATGATGACACGCGAATGACACACGGTGCGGAGCGGAGCAGCGGATTTCCACGAAACATCAAGAGATCAAGTTATCTCGCGTTCACGTAAGGCTGGAGCAGAGCGATCCCGAGATTATCGTCCATTTAATCCATCATCCTTGGCGGTATCATCCGCTGGGGGTTGGGTTGAGCATGGCATCGTTTAGAAGATAAACTGACCCTAGGTTTTTCTTTTCCTGAGGTCAAAAAGGGAATGAATTCGAGCGATAAAACGGTTTGTGGTCGCTTCTTTTCGTTTCTTTCGTCCTCTGAATTCCCTAAAGTGCTGTTACGGGTCTCGGAGAGCACTGGAGATGCCAAGTGGCATCCTTTCTGCAGTAAATCGGGTGCCAAAGCGATGGTAACAGCTGCATAAGCCGATAGTAATACAGCATTACATTCGGATGTTAGATTTTGATAATTTATTGCATTCATTTCCTATTCGCCAAAAGGTGCCAAGGTTCTAGTAAGATGATTTATTCCAGCTGGGAAGAGCGTTGTCCTCGCTCCCCTCAAACGTTGTCGAGCTTTCATTAAACAACCGTTTCGCAAGCGGTTTATTAATTAAATTCCCGGTTTTCGAATGCCATTTCGGTTTTTGGTGTGGCAAGCAGCCAGGAGCTGGCGTTGAACGTCGAAGTGCACCGAGAGTACACCGACAGGCCAGGCCAGGGTGGTTGCAGGTATCGCTTTAATCATGACTTTACGGCACCCGGCACCCGGACTGTCAGCTGCCATCTACATTTGTGTAATTAATCGAATTTTCCATCTGAAAGCCCGTCCTGAGAAGATGGTGCTGTGGGAGGGGCATTGATGAGATTGATTCATGTGAGCATCAGCCGGGGATCCTCGAGGAAGCATTAGAGACACACAAACCGTGCACCATTGGGACAAAAAGGGCCACGATTCGGTGGATTTAATTAAAGATAAGTGCTACAAAGCTCGCTCTTTCTCTCTCCCTTCTGTTCTACATAGTGCACCTCGTGGTTGAACGATTTACTCGACTCTGCGCCGATTGTTTGGCCCGCCAGTGAATGGAGAGCTTTGACAGCTTAATAGAGCACACTATCCCTCGCACACGGAAGCTCCCTCTTGTTGGTGTGATGCTAATGAATAATTAAAAATTTAAATGTTCTCTCACCGCCACTCCCTGACCGATCAAGTTGGCCGGGAGTTCATTACCTAGCGGTTGCATCGCGATTGGTAAAGCATCCGGCTACTAGGTCGCAAATAGACGAACAACTTTTGCCCTCGAAGTCGTTGCGTTGTAAATTGCGTTGGCCAAAGCAGTACGTGTGCCAGTGCTTTTTGGCACCGATCGCTACCTAATTGAATAATTGGTCCCAAGCTCGGAAAGTCGGGCGCCAGGCGCCGAGAATCTAGGGTCCAACCCAGAGGACCCACAGACCCAACTTATTGCTTCCTTCCGGGGTAAGAACGCTTTGCTCCGGTGCTCCAGAGCCTTGGTTCATGGTGCCGCTGCTGCTGCTGCTGCGAAATGGAAGCAACAAAAAATGGCGAAAGAAAAAACTCGGAAACTCGTTGTAAGGAAAGGTGGTTCATTTCGTGAAAGTTTTTCGCCATTAAGCCCGGTTTCCGGTAGCGGCACGTCAGACTATGCTATCTGATTTCGGTCATTTCCGGGGCGCATCCGGGGCGCATCGTTGGGCATGGCGATGGTGAGCGGCCAGGGCAGGATAGGGGAATGAAGGTGCGAACGAGTTCCAACCGGAGAACGCTACACTACTTCGTTCGATGGCGATTACGATTCATTCCGGAACTACGTTGCGTTCGCGTGAAGGGCTATAAATTAGTCGGTCGGAGAGTGTGCGGTGTAGTTTGGCAAGAAAAAAGATTCTTTCGAGCGTTTTACTGCTTGTGGTTCTCGAATGAAAAAGGAAACGGTATCGTTGCTGGTTAGACAATTTTTGGCGGGGAACGGCCAACTCATTCAAGAAAATGGCCGTATCTTTGCCAGATTATCGTCGATCGTATTACTTTTCACGGCTGAATTTATCGCTTTCATCTGTATTATTGGATGCTCAATTGAATTTCAGTATCGTTTATGCCATTCTTTTACGATAAAAAAACATTTTGTTAAATTGGAAACCTTGGTTTGTAAACCATCAACAAACTCGATGTATTATGAAGCATTCCGATTGAAGTTAAAAACACAAACATCAGTAACAAATGAGATCTGAGTTGGAACCGTTAAGTGATGTGTTAAAAGTTCACCAGAAACATGAAGTTCGTTCGAATGTTAGCGAAATTTCATTGCAATTAACTACGAACGACTTCGCCGAGGTACATGAAAATTCCCAAGAAAAATGATGTTAGCTTATGTGACAATCTGAAGAGAGAGAGAGAGAGAGAAAGAGAGAGAGAGAGAGAGAGAGAGAGAGAGAGAGAGATAGAGGGCTTCTTTTTTAATGTCTCAGTAGCCCCAAGAAGCGGAAAAAACTTTGCAGAAAAGCGTCATCGCATTCAGCGGTCAGATTACACGAAAAAGTATACGGATAATCTTCGTATTTTTCTGGGAAAAGGTCCCAAAGTTCAGTGAAAGCAATTGCGATCCGAAGAAGAGCTTCTGGACAAACATATTCAAAAGACAGTTAATCACGTGATGGCGATAGAATCTTGTTTTGGGATCGTTTTGAGCAGTCCAGAGTTGAAGAGCGAATTCAAATCGACGCAGTAATTGCCTCTGATAAACATCTTCATCTGGAATACTAATAAACGACAAGCATTATTAAATTTTACAACAGAAACCTCGGTTAATGTTCATTTTCATACAATTTGTTTCGTTATTGAATTGAAACGAACTTTCACCTTATCACTTGCCCCCCAAAACGAAGTGTAGCGACCGTTCCTCAACAGAAAAGCTTGCCCTTTAAAACAAGTACAATGAACTATCTGCTTTATGATTGCCAGTGACGCATCAGAACATCGTACATCGTCCCACCAAGGCGTTGCTATCCAATGTCTTGCCTTGTGAAGAACGCGATGCTCTCGCGCGCGCCTCGAGATGCCAAGAATGTTTTTGCTGCCAGAACGGAAGGCGTCAATGATGGTGGTATCCCACTCCTGGTGGAACTTAATAAAGTGCTCACCCAACAAACTCCTCCATGGAGGGTAAGATGCTTGAACGAAATGTTTGAAAAGTGATCCACCTCCGCTGCTTCGACTGTCAAGAGTCGTGCGCCCCCAGGTAATGGAATCTTCCACACAGGCACAGAGGTGGGGTTTTATGATGAGAAAAGGGAACAAAATGAAGAGGTTGCTCAATTTTGAGAAGGCTTCATAAATTATAATGCCCGAATCACTTTGCTGGTTCGGCTATTAGTGGCCCTCAAATCGCAGCGCGTTGCAGTAATGATCAAAAGCGAAGGAATTTTGGGCAAAATATCGTCTTAAATTCTGATTCATTTCTCAGCAAACCGTACCGCAGGCTGTGTACGAGGTACGGGGAATCAATCAACCTTCTAGAAACCAGTTTTTTAAGAGGGGCTTTGTTGCTAGCTTCACCTCCAGCCTCCACTCAAGAAAAGATAGAAAAGAAACCGTCGTAACACATGGTCATGAATTTCAAATAACATTCCTCGTCAGCAGATTTGTGTCCAATAACGATTCCCTTCATTATTGCTGAATCAGCATCAGTGGTTCATGCTTCACCGCAGCTGGACATTAGGAACTCATAAAAAAGAATTCGAAACGATCTGCGTGCCCCACAGCTGTCACCGCCACGATGGTTGGTTTGATTCGTTTCGTGAAAAAAACATTTCTTCTGAGCGCTTTCCACCCCTCGGAATCGATCCTAATCGATGTCGCCGCGACCAGATCGACCAGAGATCATTGCTAGCTAGCGGTGGATGGCAAAGAAATAACGAAATTCATTGGCGATTGGCACCAACGATGGTACCGAGGCGTTAAAAGCGATCACTAGCAGCGTTCACTCTCTCTCAGTATCTGCTTTCGATTACTCGGTCCTAGCGCCCATCTGTTGCACGTTTGCCAGACGTTTTCAGCTGGTGGTGTAAAGTGTGTAATCTCATTCGCATCAGTGTCAGTGCAACCCACCCCGTCAGTGCACAAGAGGACGCTCTTACTCTTCACCGTAAAGCAGTGCCCTGCGATCGAACAAACACTTATCCGTTAAAGGAAAAGAAAAAGAAGACGGAAAAACGGATGGAAACGGATTCCTGCGCGAGACGGGAAATCGGAAACCAAAGAAAGAATCTATCCCTTTTACAGACACCTCCTTCACGATTACACACGCCTTCTTCCACGATGTGCTTTCAAGTGCCACTCGATTCATGCAGCGCGTTCGTTTCCGCGTCGCTGTCCAGTGCAGGACAGCGATAGAGCGGCCACGTGTTGATAGAAGAGGGACATAAGGGGAGGACGGGGTATCAATGGTTCTCAAATGGGATGTGGTCAAAACCACGGAGCAGAAAATTGGTTGTAGCAAAGGCAACAGGAAAAGGGTTGGAGCGTGATTGGCTCGTTGACACGGCACAAGAACTACTGCTACTGCAGTCCGGAGGGCCAGCATCTTTGCTTGTGGTGCAAGAACCGTCATCCGTCCCGTGCAGCACGATCGGAGTGCTTGTTGACGTGTTTAGTAATTACATTTTAATGAAATCGCGCGCGCGCGCTCGAGCGTGCAATGGCTTGGGTTGCACGCTACAATGAATCCCCCGCCGCCCACCGGGTGAAGGCAATGAATCGAATCATCGGATTGCAATTGAAATCTGGCGGTGGAGAAAAGCGTGCAAGGAGCTTGAGACGAACGATCGGCTTTGTTTCACGCGTTGAATGGGAAAGCGGAATTGAAAATCATGGCATCACAGTGAGCCTTGAACGCGAAAACTCGTTAGCGCAGTCAATGCGGGGTTGCCCTTTAAAAGCTTCGTCATCGAACGAAACGAAATTCGATTCAAGCGTGGCGCCACGATGCTTCAACGGTGAATCAATCAATTTCCTAAGGGAGGAATTTAGGATTTACACGTCCTCTTGTGGGCCACGTCCACCGTCCACCGAGGTCTGTAATCGTTTTGATCTTCGATGAATTACGACGATGCTAACGAAACGTGAAACTAACAACAGCAACCCAGTGGACAATTCTGCGCCCGAGTATCCGTATCAGGGGGGGGGGGGGGGGGGGGAGGATAGGAACCAAAACAAGCTCGTGAACGTGACCACAAATTGTAATGTAAAACCAGCCACCAACTATTGCCGTGCCCGCCAATTTGGGGGAACGATCAAAGACATGAAGGCGCCAGTAAAGCAAATGTAATTGGTAGTAAAACCAAAAGCGAAAGCCCCACGGCAATAGAGACAGCTTGATTAGGCCATTCGTTGGTCGTAGGGGGGGTTGGCGTGCTTCCGTATCCGGATCGCTTTCGGATTTTATCGTGCCAGCGACATCGTCAGGGTGCAGCGTGGGCCGTTGGCCACACAATCACACCCTGAAGGTGTTTGGGGTGCGCGCTTGGCAACAGGGCTAGGAACCGGGGCCGGAAATCAGGCTTGAATTATTGCGGCAATATAGCAGGGAAGAGAGAGAGAGGCTAAACAAATTGCTCTCTACTTTCTTCGTTTCTTCGAGGCCTTGTGCTTCTTCTTCATCAGTTTCTTGTGGGCGCTCTTGTTCCGACGTTCCCGAGGGAGCCTTTCACGAAGCTGGCTGACAAAGGTTTGCTGACGGGGCACTGGACGGGGACGTGTTTTTTCGTTCAAAATCATGAAGTACCATGCGTCTCCATTTGATGAAGTTTCTCTTTTTTTCTTTTCTCTCTTTTTCGCAACGATGAAAACACCTTCAACGAAGACTCACCTCACTGCGTGTTAAAAAGGTTAATATAGGCTCCATTTTATGACATCAACCCTCACGAGCTGCCAGAGTGACATTCCAGCAGCAGAGCGAATCCCTTTTCTCGTGTCGTTATCTTCGTCCCAGAAGAAACGAATGCCTCATATCTCTAACGGATCCGATTTGTGGACAGGGGTACCAGCATAGACACACGTCGTTTAGGGATTGGTGTTGTGGTCCATGGTTACAGACACAAACGGTAGAAGTGTCTTTTCTTTTCTGGATTTCCCCCCCCCCCCCCCTGTTTATTGTTGTTGTTCGAGGCCATTTGTCACATGAGTGTGTGCTAGTCGCTCGGTTGTTTCTTCCGCTGGTTGGCTTGGTGGCCCCAAAAATTCAAGCAACGTCCAGCGTGCCAGACAGACAATTGCTACCCTTGCGGTGGCCTCACAGCTCCATCACAGAAACCCGTCACGAAGAGATGGCACGATGAGTGAGAAAGGAAGCACCCTTGATCACCGGAATTGTCACGCATTGTTGGAACCGCTTTTCTCCACCCTTTTGTGCCCTGCTTTTCCCACTTCCAGCCCCTGCAACACCATCATTCACGCGACCAAAACCACCATTGGATGGGTTGTGTCTCCGCGTGCGTCGCCATCACCGTGTTGGTTGGCGTGTTTATTGCGTGTGCGGCTCAAGTGGCTCCTTTGGGGTTGATGCGATGGCGATGATGGTGGTGGGTGGTAAGGGTGGATGGTTTATTTGAAAAAGCTCCCACCGCAGCTGGGCCAGAAAAACAAGATTGTTTATAGCGGACGCGAAAGAGGACAGAATGCTGGCGCTCCATCGATATTTCCGGCACGTCGTCTTCAGTAACCATCCACGTTTGATACGCACCATCGCTGGGATGGCGCTTACATTGGAGTTGTTTTCGGGGGGCTCTAGGCCACCGACGTGATGTGTGCACGTGTGTGCCACACTTTGAGGAGTTTTGTGAAGTGCGTAGGAAGGTAAACAGCAATAATAGCTGTCTATAATGTGCGCCGCAAAGTACGTGCTACGGTTCTGGTTGGTTTATTTCTGGTGACCGTGGCTATTTTCGCTTTCGATCTGCTGAATAATTCATCCAGCACTCCGAAAGCTGTGAAGCCACGCGCCAACGACGAAGGCAAGAGTTATATTGTGGTTGGTGGCGTGCTGTGCAGGTGACACGACAGAGAGACAGAGCCTCACCGAAAACACACTAAATGTCAGATCATTTATGTTGCGAGGGGCTCAATCGAGCAAACCAGGGAAAGACGAGGGACATGTTAAGGTGCTTGGTTGGTGCCACAATCGAGCTATTCCATCTGGCACTTTTGGCTTCGCTTTCGTGCGTCTGGAGCTCGTTATGTTGCGGAAGAAGATGATGATACGCAATTAGTATCGATTCGTGACAGATAGCCTCAGAGTGTCTGCTGGTATGTATCTGTGTGCATTTCATTAGACAGAATCGTCGGATTAACGTTTGCAAAGCAACGGTTAGCACACACTTGGTACTAGTATCTGCTGCAGAAGCAAGTTGCTTTCTCTCTCCCAATGACTGCAATGCAGATCAACATCAACGGATGCTCTCGACTTAGCGAGGGTCGATGACCATCTTCCCGAGTCATGTGGCCACCGTTCGATGCATTTGGCACTCATTGGTTGGTGGTTTTGTGTGCGAGTGCCCTGTATCCGACAATCGTGTGCCAACGTACCCGTCACAATGCCTCATTCCCCAAACCCCCGCCAGAAGAGTTTATCCAATTTATTCGCCCCTTTTCTCCCTCCCTCCACTCACTCCACTTGCTGCTTTCCATTCCTAGACTCTTGGTCTCCGTTGAGTGACCGGAACGGTTCCGAACTCCTTCGCCATCGTCCTCGGCCTCGCTGGTTCCCGGGGCTTCTTGAAATGTATCTCAATAGGAACCGACAGGAGCTGTCAATCGTTCGTTGAATTTTTTGATTGAATTATTCCCATTCTTTGCGCACTTCATTTTCCCCGCCCACATACATCATGGCATGCCATGCCACGGAACATTGTGACATTTCTGGTTCCGTCTGGCAACGTCTTTCGTCTCGCCCACCCCGGGTTTGGACCGTGTCGTGTTGAGCTGATGGACAGGTACAAGCCGGTAATCAATCTTTTGTGCCTCGCAAAGGTTCGGTTCGGTCCTGGTGATGGCGGTGGCTAGGCGTCGTTTGAATGAGAACCACGGTAGAACCGTTCCGTTCCGATTCACTTCGGTTTTCCGGTGTAGGTCCGGTGAAGGCCTACAGGACTCGATGCCTTCGATGGACGCGTTGAAGGAGTTCGGTTAAGTGGAGTTGCTTGTTTGATTTGATGAAGTTGTCGATCAGCGCTGTGACCTCGTTTGCTCACGTTTCCTATTTTTAGCTAAGCTGGAACGTTTGGTATCCCTTTAAGGGTTCAACTTTCTTGTAGTTTGTGATCGAATGAGAGCAAAGGAGTTTCATTTGTAAACTTTCTTCAGTCAAAGTTGCTAAGAAGTGTTATTATCAGCATGAGAAGTTAGGATAATTAAATATCTAATAATTTATTTCGGCATTTCTGTCCCATTCATAATTCAGAGCTTGATTCATTGATCAATAAACACCAGAACAATGGATCTAAAAAGAAAACCTTTGCTGTTTTTAAATCATAAATCGAATCGCAAAGGAGATAGATCGTAAACGGTCACCACATTTCGCGTCTGCTGACATCGGCTCATTAGAAACTGGCCGAACAGAGGCATTTTTAATGGCTGAATTCGGTTTATCGTCTATGAAAATAACCATTGGGCTTCGCTGCATTCAGCGCGAGTCCCAAACCGTCTAACGAACCTCCATTCTAACCATAAAAATGGTCTGTTGAACGTCGTTTACAGCCTGGCGGTGTTCATCGTCGATTCTATCTATCGAAACGAGGAGCGAGCTCCTGTTACGGGAAACAGCAAGGCCAGGGAGGTGAAACGAAGGTTTCTAAAAATTAATCAACTTCAAATTGATCAGCAGAATCAGCAGTGGTCCTGTTTTGCCTTTTTTGATGTCTGGTTTATGGAACTTATGTTGAGATGTTGGAATATGTTGAAGCGATTCGAACGGACTATTCCAACTGTCACATCAGCATTTATGGTGCTGTAACGATAGCATATCACCACCGTTTCTCTCACCTTTTAGCACAACGATTAGCGTCGAGGCTATCAAGACTGCTCTCTATTAGCTAATCAGATTACTCTCGGGTTCAGAGCTCACCGTTTTGTGTCCTTCTCGATTTACTAGCGAACGATCCGGAACTGGACATGGATCCCAAAACGTGCCAGTTGATAAAAAGCCCTTTTACCTTCCTATCCTTCCTTTACCTTTTACCTTCATCCCCTTTCCAATATGGGATCGCCGTATCATTGGCAACACATTACCAATCCTTGTACCGGCTTAAAGGGATCTAAGGCCCTGGCAACTCTGGGGTCCAGTGTGTGGTGGGGTCAAACGAACTTGCCTGAAGTTTATGTAACAGATTGTGAGATTATTTCCGTTCCGTTTTGGTCCTCCATTTCGCTTTGCTTCGCGCTTCGTGGCGTGGAGGAACGTAGAAAGTAGAGCCGTTCACGCGTGGAAAGTCCCCTGGCAGCGAGCAACGAGCTCCGGAATGGCAAACTGTCCCGTCCGGCGAATAAATTGTATTAGCATCATAATGGAATAATATGGATCAACCACCCAATCCTCCTCGCTGTCGTCGTCGTTGGTTCCGGAACCACATATGCATAGACAAACAGGGAGCGTGGAGCGCTCCTAGTGTCAGGCTGACCTTCCTGCGCTCACTGCTTGTCCAACAGGGCTGTCATGCAGGGTCATCGTAAACATGCAACCAGACTAGACCTTCAGCGCCGGGTCTCGTACGTGCCTTAAATGGTGTTCGTAATCATGAGGTGCATAAGCGGACATTCCAGTGGCAAGAGTCGCTTATGAGCCGAGCATGATAATGCCAGCTTCTTCTCCTCTTCTCATAAATCATCGGCCGCAGTGGCAGAGTTGGCGATCAGAGTGAAGCCGCGAGAAGCTCCCTCCGGAACGATATTTTGGACGCCGACGATGGACGGATTCACCTGCCAACATGGCTCGCCACTCTTGGCCATCTCTTCCACTTCGCCGGGGAACGAAACACGGTGAAACCGGATCATCATCAGCATCCTCCCCACGGTGTGACGCTGAGTGTCACTGTAGAGAGAGAGAGAGAGCCGTATGACAGCGCACAACAGCTTTGATTGACAGCGGTTTCATTAGATGCGCTCTTATTATGCATTATGCGATGCTTGACGAAGTGGCCAGACCACCGGCGCTGTGCCGGGAGCTGAACCGGAGCCGGCCGGATCATCGTCTGGTCACCGGAACACATGACCACACGACTGTGAGAGTCGAGGAGCACATTTGGGTGGAGCTGTTGGTCAGAAGTCTGTTTTATTATTTTATGCTTACATTTTGGACGATGACGATCATCGTGTTGACGATCTCTCTTTAACGAAACTTTTACATCGAAACGAAAATGTGAAGCAAATGGTTCCATCGGAAATATGATTTGTTTTCACAAGCAATGTTCGTGTGGAGCTGATAAGATATGTCCTTTACTCATCCAGCACCATCAACAGCGATCAACGGAACCTAGTCCGCCAGAGCAGAATGATTGATACCCGGTCCATCGAGTCTGTCCTTGCGACGAGACGGGTTGGAATGGTATGTTGCTTCCGAACCGAACTCGTGTCCCGTGTGTTTGTTTCACCGGGAAGAGGTGACAGTTACTCCGAGAGTAACGGAAGAAATAGTTCCATCCCGAGTCCCACACAACCATCATCAATCACCGTCAGCGGGCAGAGTAAGAGAAATGAAGGCCACAGGATTAAACAAACGAACCAAATGCTCCACTCGGCCACCCAAAAGCAGGGCTGGACCAGTTCAACCGAAAGATAACCGAAATTGAATTCGACAAACTACCGGCAGGGTATCGCCCTGCTTCCGATCACACTTCGGAGGCAATTTATTTAAATTTTGACCAACGGACCCGGCGTGCGTCATCTACAGTCCAGTCGGCGACGTGGCGCGATTGTGGAGATTATTATTTTTGCAATTTGTCCTCTCAACGGGCAACATGAAATCGGAGCGGAAGGGGCCGGTCTGTGGCGGCCATTCCAGTTCCGGCCTTTGACTAAACCATAAAACTAATTAATTATTCTCATTGAAAATAATTAGCCTCGTGAATCAACGGGCCGCACCGTCGAAATGGATACGGAAGTTCCTGGTGTTGGTGGTGGATTAGGGACCTCGGAACTCGATGGACTCTGGACCCGCTACTGGACCACCTGTACCGGTGGGTCTTAAAGTGAATTTTACGCCAATTTAATCGGGGTACCGGGGTGTGGAACTTTGGTGGTCGCGGGTTGCTGTGCTAACCACAACAGACAGAAAAAGGGAAATTGTGAATGGCCTACTGTTGTGTTTCCCATGTCCCATGTCGCTCCAACCTGTCACCGATTTCGTGGTCTGGGATACTGACAATACTTCTCACCGTACTCCAGCTCGAGCCGATGGGATTTATGATGGAATGAAGGTGGTGGGTCCAAAAATAGAATCCGTAAATGCGTTCCAACACTGCTAATGTCGCGCTCGAGATGAAAAAGGTGATGGTGGGATGGTGGTGTCAAAATCTGATCCAAACCCTTCATCAAAACCTTCGCCACCGCAACACCAACGGCGTAAACCAACAAACAAAACCACAAACCTTAGGCCTGGGCTAATTTGGAATGAATGGTTCCTGCTTGCTGTCGAGCTAGTGGTTTTTCCCCGGCCAGCGAAGGGAATGTGTAGATGAGATGAGGCTTTGGAAAATGGAACTGAATGGATGGCCAATAATTGGTGGCAAGTCGGTGGCGAATGAAGACCTGTTGTGCGGATTTGGTCTGCTTCTAGTCCTCAAAAACTCTTTTGACACTGCATTACAGTGAGACTAAGGTTTATTAAGAGTTTTTTTTTATATTCTAGACTTAAATGCCACATTAAACTGCAACATTTGAAAACCATTTGGTTGAAATAGGACGAAAATAACAGAAAAAATACAGCCATTCAACCCAGAGGAATGATGGCTGTAAAAAAATGCACTTTAAATGGTGTCCATCGTTTTGCCTCGCATATTTCCCTTTGATTAATCTAACACTTTTGCACAAAAGTTTCAATAATGCAGAATAAAATGCGAAAAAATAAAACACGTAAGTGAACTAAAAGGGAAGCGAATTTTTTGTTCACCACTCCATCAGAAAAAAAAACTGTGGCTAAACATGTCACCCTTACCGGAAACCGTTTCGATGGGCTAGTTAATGTTGCTCTCAATCACGCAAAAAGCCCCCTCACACCTCTGGTGCCTCACATGAAAAAATGGATCGAAGAATAAAAAAAAAAGCATCGGAAAAAACCACAGGAATTCAGGCGAGAAAAAGTGTCAAAAGGGCTCGCTCACCGCTGTCGTCGGTGCGTGCCGTTGGCGATGGAATTGCTGATGAGCGATTACCATGCATTTAGCTGCTCAATTAAGGCTCACAATTTTCCATCCCAGGTTTCTTCAGGTACGCGTTTAGGGCACCGGCACGTTAGCACCCGGGAACCCTGGGGCCTTATGGGTCTCCCAGGAATGATATATTATCCCAAAGTAAAATGGGAAAGCATAGCAACGTCACGCGGCCACGCTATGCTAACACGGTGAGGCTTACAATCGGTGCCCGCACCATCAAGCACACCGAAAACCGTACAGAACCGAAGCTGGCGAGGTGCGTTGTTAGCGTAGTGAACCACGCGACGATCTGCATACCAGAATGTGTCATGGCAACATCGAGCTGCCGTGTGTTTGTGTTGCGCCAAAGTGAGAACCGGTCCGTGGTGGAGGCGAGGAAAAGGTAAAAGCAGCAGCCTGAAGACGCTTTTCCGAAATTCAATTACACTCTCGAACCAGAACCCCCTTCCAGCCAGGAGTATGGAATGGCGCTGGTTGAGAGGGCGAGAATGCAGCAACGACGGTGTGTTTTGCCGTTGCTGCCGGATACAATTAAGTGTGAGAGCAGCTGAGAAAACATTTGCACACGAACTGCACGATGGAAGAAGAGAAGCTACTTCTTGCGGCAGGAAGGGAGTCGGTGGCACGCATCACAATGCATCACTCCTTGGTTCCCTGCAACACAAAGTAGCGAGTTTCACACTTTAACGCTTGGCATCATAAACACTGCAACACCAGCAACACGCTGTGTACTCTGTCAACGATGTCACGATGGCAACGGTTCCTACGACGTTGCAGAATGGTCGACCGATTGATGATTCAACATTGTGGACACCGCAGGACGTACCAGACCGGGCTTGAGGGTAAAGTTGTAATGGCCAACAAATTGAAAACTTCTTCTCGGAGTCGCAGAAGTGGTTCGGCTGGCTGGATGACTGATCGCGCACATACAATGCATGCCGTATACTGTCCAGCACTCGTGGGTCGATGGTCATCCCCGTGGCACCGTGTTTGTGCCTTGCTGGGTGGGCCGGTACAAAATCAAAGTGTATCTGTCGCTTTGCAGGGGGGTAATGGGAGGAAAAAGGCGGGTTCGAAAGTGGGGGTTAAAGCATTTTATGTTTTGGACATTAATTGGATTTTTAGGCAAACTTTTCCTTCATCGCCACCGCTCACTGATGGTAGCTCGCTGGGAGTTGAAACGATGTGGGAGTTGCCAGTTTCAAAGGACCCGTTTTACTCCAAGCAGACGACGGTGAAGGCGGTGCTTTTGCATGCTAGAGTATGTATGTATGTGAGTGTGCTTATCCAGTATCGTGCGTTGGAGAAATCGCATTTTTCGGGGAGTAAAACTCGACTAGAACGATGGTGTGTCCGTCAACGGTGAATGCTTTTGCTGCTAGCAAAGCTAATGCTTTATAGGGAGCCGGGAGTCATGTTTCACTTTTCGTTTATGCTTTCGACTCCCCGCGCCATGGGTTTGCTTTATGTCGCTGAGCTTACGAGTGGCGTGGTGACGGGCATTTCATGCACGGCCACGCACATCAACTGGAAAGGGCCAGGAAAGACGCTCAGGTTTCTCGAATAGCCCGTAATTCCCTCGACGGATTAAAGGAAGGAAAGTGAGGGAGGGGCACTTGGAACACGAGGGCTAGCCCTCGGCGCCAATATTGTTTTCAGTTTTATTTTGTAGGCTGATCTGTTAGCATGAAATATTAAAGACGTAGCCCGGGGGAGGGGGTGGGGGGGTATGTTCAACGGTGCAGAGGAATTTTGTGACGAGGAACTCAACGTCAAAATCATGAAACTGGAAGAGACACATTTTCTTCGAAAATAGGTCGGAAAAAACTTGGAAGCATTTTCTTTCAATGCGATTGTATATTCTTTTGAAATTGTTCGGCTGGATAAACTTCTTTTTGATTAAAAATCAATTTGACGAAAATTTCTCAAACAAACTCTTTATCAAAAACCAATTCGCTATTAATTTCGTTTATCTGTCTATCATCTTTTGAAACATTCTTTTGGGCATTGCTGGATCCAGAAACTGATCATTCATCCATCTTCCGACGAGCAATTCGTTCTGCAAGTCATGTCTGCACGAGGACATTCCAAGAAGAAACCACCAATCTGTCACATTCATTGGGCCAGAAACATTGTCAGGATAAAATTCCTTCGAAACGGAATGACTGTTCATTCCACAAGTCCTCAATACCAACCGAGAAAAACCATAGACGGCTCCGAATTTCAACCGAAACGTGTACGGAATTGAAATGTTTTCCAGTTTCCATCAAAAACCTCACCCAATAACCGTTAAAACGAGTGGAATGCACGGGAGAAAGAAATTGTCTCATTCACTGGCGGTTTTCTGATTTCCGGCCAGTTATCGACGGCTGCCGTCATGTTACCGTAGGTCGGGAACACTCTCTGTCTCCCAAAGACGCATTTGCTTGGCCGCTTTTCACTCCCCATTATGCCAACGATTGCACTCCCATTCAGCGACGTTTCCGATGATTCCGGTCGCCCATTGTTCGGTGGCAATTCCCCGTACCGTGCAATGAGCGTGGCAATGTTGTTTGGTGGCGCCGCGTCCCTGTTGTTCTATGAACACTCCACAAGCGGCTATGCTGCCAGTTGATTTGATTTAAAATGCTTTTTCGAGTCGCTGGCACACGCCGCAAACGTAAACGCAAACGCAAACAGGCATCATCATTGCGGCAACCGCGCGCATAAGCGTTATCTCCACGGCAACAAATGCGATTGCGACTTCCGATTGCCAGGCAAGCTACGATGCACGGTGCTCTGGTTGTGTAAATTTAGCTATCAACCAAAGCAAAAACATTGTCAGCTTACTGCTGCTGCTGCTGCTGCTGAGAATTCGCTATCTGTCTCCGATCGCTTACGAGAATCGTCCATCCATCCAGTATACTTTCCTTTGCCAAGACGGGATCGAAGCACGCCACGCCACAGGAACCTGAACCACACTTCGATTGAGTGGCCATTTATACAGCCAAGTGTCCGTGCAGTGTACGACCTCTCGCGCAATACCATTAGTGGACGCGTTATAGTGCTGTGCTGTGCTGTGCTTCTGAACTCCCGCCGCGATAAGCACGCTTCAACGGTGCAATCAGTTACGACAGATGATCACAATCTTCTCGGCCGCGGCTTCAACGGTCACGAAGTGAGGCTGGCGCGCGGAGACAAAATTCAATTACGGCCCCGGTAAATCCAATTTTAATTCACTTCCATCGCCCTCTCTTGCTATCTCTCTTCCTCTCTTTCGCCTTCCAGCGCCAGTCGTAGGATTCCCGCTACACGCTGGTCAACATGATGATCCGGTGACGTGCTGGGTCGTGTTACTTGGATGCCTTCGATTTCGAAGGCTCGTTTTTAAGGAGCTCGATGCGCGCAACAGATCAAAGCGAGCTGCGAGTTGCACAAAACCGACACCCAGACGATGATCCAGCTGCTGTTTGAGCGCAATGATTTGGGCATTTCGTGGAATACGGGCCCCCGGGCGGTGGGGATCACGTTAAATCACGCACGTGCCCAATCCTTACCTCAACGAACCGTCGACTGTCAGCCCGGGGATTTCAAGGGGATGCGGATACGGATCGATCACCTCCGATGCACCCTCCGGGCGTGATTAGTGTAAGGATCACTGGAGCACTGAACGCCTTTCGCCTTTAAATTTTGCACTCCCTTCCTCTCTTCCACCGTCTCCAAATCCTGGACACCACACCGTTCGGAATCATTCCATTGGCGATTTGCAAATCACCAGCTCACTGCTTCGAGGCACGATTTCGGACTTACTGTCGATGGAGGTAGTAGAGGGGGAGTCTCGCTGACGATTGCACAATACGCGCCACCAGGAACCCTCCTCTCCCTGCCACTCTTCTCCACTGAACACACGACACTGAATGATCCCGAGTATTTGGGGTTTTTGGGGTCGCTACTGGGTTGGGTGTTGGTGGTGGTGGTGGTGGTGGTGATGACAACTAACAACACTAACACAGCCACACCGGTCGGTCGTAACGCCCCAGCCTAAATCTCATTAACAGAGCACAAATCAGGGTAACGCTGGCTTAGCCCGAGGCCACCACTTGCTGCTCCTCTGTCTCTGGGTTGCCTCTTTCGCTCATGGACTGTGCTTCACTTCTAAATAGACAAACAACAACCGTACCACCCGTACCGCCACAAATTGGTTGACACGATTGCTTCGATGAGGATTCGTTGCTTCTGCAACCCTCTGTTTACCTAGGCCGACTTGATCGAAATTGATCGAACGCCACGGTTGCCACTGCACTGCATGACACCGAAATACGAACGCGTCACTCACGAAACTGTTGGCCCTTTTTTCTTTCGGGAATCGAACTGAGAACACAGAACCGCAGACCTTCACGTACCAACGACGACGAGTAACTGACGGTGGTGACGAATGATTACGACGACGATGGGACACCGAACGAACGTTGGGTGGGCTGCGAGAGCGCCACACGACGACGACGAGAGTGCTCGAACGAGAGCCAGCCCGTGTTTGGGATCCGCGCACGCCGACTTGGACCACAGATTGAAAGGGGGGGGGGAGGGGTGGGGAATGGTGGCATTTGTTTACGTTTCGTTCGAAATTCGAAGTTCGAAAACGACGCGCACTTTCTCTCTCGCTCTCGCGCTCTCTTCAGGATCGACCGCGTGGTTGTTTGTGATGGAGGCGCCCAGTTACTCACCTTTTTTTTTGTTTTTTTTGTTATTGGAGCGTTAGTTGTTGGAGTGAAAGTGATAGCGCTTGTCGCGTGTGTTAGTTTGAAGATGAGAAACAATAGAAGCCCCTTAAAGCACCCTCTAAGCAGAGTTTGCAACGAAAACGGAAGGCAGAATGGAAGAAATTGTTGGAAACATTGAATAGTTTAATTTAGAATACTTTTTAGATACAATGAATCGTATCATTTCATCGATGTCGATCGTAAAAACCAACATTCCATTACATTGTACCTGCGCATCATCCTCACCACTGTAGCTCGCCACAAAGTAAGCGCCCTCGCCGACTAATGAAGCCGTTCCCGGCCATCTGTTCTCTTCAATTAAATCGTTCCACACCACCGCCGGGAGCCAATTTAGTGGAACCATCGGGCAGGTCCGCCAGGTGTGCTCGTCAACCCTCTCGTTGTGTCACGTACGAACCGTACAAAGAACTTGTTAGGCGGTGGATGTGGCAGTGAACCGAGACTAGGGGACAACAATCAACATAAACCATCGCCAGCATCCATTCCACCGCATCAGGCAGGATCAGACGGCCAAGCGTCTTAAAGTCAAAAGGCGATGAACGAGAACGAGAACAGAGGCTGAGCGGCAGAAGGAGACCAACTGGCAGCCGCTTGGCAGCCACCGCAAACCGCCATAATCTTCTCATAAATATTTACATCCACTTCCGGTAGACGACGATGGCAGAGACTCGGCTAAACGAAGCTTCCACGAACGGTGTAGTGTGTGCGAGAGGCGTAGGTGTGCATGTGCAACAATGTTTGACGTTTGCCAACCGTTTAGCCCGTTTGCATCAGTATCGTCTTCTCGTTCTCCACCGATCGGACCGTATGGTTGATGCATACGAGCCCGGAACCCGGGAACCGAAGCCAAAGCCGGAGGAACCAAGTTAGGCACCGGGAACGCTTGGACTCCTGCCAACTGCTGCTTCCGGAAACGATTTGTTGAGCAATGGTAGCGCGGGGGCGACTTTTCCAGTAAAGTGAAAGCGGAGAGCTCACAATTTGCTGCATCAGCTGTGAGCGTCTTTCCCCCTTTGCCACCAGCATTTCTAGTCCGTCGGTCACGTGTACGAAGGATGCAACAGTATGGTTCTGGTTCTGGCCATTTGCATACATCCGCCAGGCCATCCGCGTAGGAGTAACGTAACGCAATTCAAACAATCATATTAGAACCACCGGGAATGAGGTAATGGGAACGGCAATATGATTCCCAAGTCAGGTTCTCTGATTTTCTCTCTCTCTCTTTCTCGTCTGTTTATCGTTGATTCGATTGGCACCGTTAAAGGCGTCGCTCATATCCGGGCACCAGTGGGATGGCAGTAAACAAAACAAACAATGCAAACGAATCAAATCAAAGCAGGCACTGCATGGAAGTGCCAGGAATCGTAGCAATCGTTGCTAGACCTAGAGTTACCTCAGAATGCATTTCCGTGTTGGCGCGAAACCAGCTGCCATCGCCTGTTGCGATTGACGCCACTTGAGGCCTCTTGTTGTTTGTGATAATATTTATCTCGGATCTTGTCGGAGTAAACTTTAGGATCACCATCAGACCGCTTGAAATGCTCAGGAGCAGATACCTCGTCGAGGATGAGCCGTGATCGGATGTTTATTGTGCAAAGCAGATACGAGACGGCAGTGCATACACCGAGATTTGCGTTTAATGTATTTCCATGTTTTGCTTCACAGCGAATCTTACATTCACCAAAAGACCGACATGAATCGGGCGGTAGTTTGTCCTCCTCGACTTCCTGTTTGTGATTTATTCGATGGTCAGCTCGGTACGGCTCCTTACAAGAACATAAAACACACAAAACAGCTCTTTCTTTCTTCACATTTAGTAGTCAAATGTGTGCAGACATTCGGTGCTTGATCGATGTATGCGTACAATACAATCCTTCTGTTTTTGTTCGAATATTACACTCGGTACGTCTTGTTTTGCTGCTTTCGCTACAGCTCAGAGCGATACACATATTCATCCTCCACTCAATGCCATAAATTACTCTTTCTCTGGGTTCATAACGTTGGGTTCACCTAGACCTAGAGCTTCGGATTCTGGCATCTGTTTACGGAGTCCATCCGTCCGGGCCCACGATTGTTTACATGACCCTCACCCGTTCGCCGTTGCGGCCCTTTCTCTCTCTCTCTCTCTCTCGGGGCTACCTACACAATGCTTACATTATTCATATTTATACTCATTATAAATTAGACTATTTCAAGTTCGACCGTCCTCAAACATAACAGCTCACTTCACCCTCGCGCCAGACCGCAGGCTGGCATAATATATATGGACGTGACAGCACGGGGGGTTGCCGCTTCAACCAAGCGCTCACCAATCATCATGGGACGGATGCGAAATTCATCGAGTCCGGTCGGGAAATCTGGGAAAACCTGCCAAGCAGAACGGTACCGTACATGAAGCGATTGTGGGGAGGAAGGCAAGTGATGTTTATTGTGTAGTGATGAACATTATTAGAATGGGATGCGACATGATTGGTTTAATTACGTTGCGATTGCGATCGCACTACTCTAACAGCAAGGGCTGGCTGGCTAGCTGACCAGCTGGCAATGACAATAATAATTTGCAAAAAGCGAAGCGGTACGAAACGAAACGAAGGAAGCAAGGGGGGGGGGGTATGGATGTGGTGACTATATACAAGACAAATCAATTTGTGATACAATGTTTACTCGTGTAACATCGTAGTTAGTGTAGCAAATATGGCAATGTCTTTGTTTTTAAAATTTTCCCCCTCTTCTCTAGAGCCGTTAAGAGCATTTCCAAAGACATTTGCATAGTAATCAATCTCATATTAGATTCCTAGCTATACTGGCATGTATTACTCTATAAAAAATTGTTCCAATCTAGTGCCAACATGGACCACGAAGTGAAAAAACATCGCATTTCTTTGCTAAACAAGGAATACATAATGGACAGAATTCAATTATCTGCTAAAATCAAAGTTCATCAAATTATACAGATTGTTTAATAGCAAGAAGCAAGTTTCTATTGGAGATAGTTGTGCATACATTATTCCCTGTACAAGTTTCTTGCAAGTGTCGATAAGATTTGATAACAAAAATGCTCCAAAAAACAGGCGATTGAATAGCGTGGGCTTGCAGAGCTAACCGACTCTGAGTTCTGTTGTCCCTAAACTGCAAGATAGTCCCTCAATCGTCTGATTCTTAACGCTTGCTCATCCAAAAACATTTCTCCAAATAGTCATTTCCCTGAAGATATTCGTTTGATACTGCAATTGTCTTCTTAACCGAACCTTCATTCAATTGTTACCTTTCTCGATGCATACTAGTCTGCTTTCTCTCTAAATTCACCATTTTGTTATTCTAAATAATCGCTTGTTATGATTTTTTAAAGATGAATAATCCTGATTATAACACAAACGGAGCTATGCTGTTAAAAACATCAAAACGATGACTCAAGTAAGGCTCAGCTGGATGCATTTCTCGTTGCATTAACCCATTTGCAGCTGCATCGTAGAAAATGATGTTGCCACATCCGCCATCATCGCCTCGGACTTTATTGGCTCCTCTCTCAATTTATCTCACGTTACACTTTGTGTAATTGTTTGAACTGTCTCGCGCTCCACGTCCATCACGCGGTTCGCGGACGCATTTTATGTTTATTTACTCTCCTTTCGCAACGCGCGTCCTTCATTAACCTGTTTGCACATCGTGACTCATCATCCTCTTTCAAAGTTTCTTTTCCTTCCTGCGCGCAGCATCCGCACGCACGCGTTAACACTCGCTGGGCCATTAAAGTTTAATCTCGGAACACGCACGAGTGCTTCATGGTGGCGATGCTATACTCGACCGTCCTGCGATGTGGTGTGTGAGTCAGAGGCACAGGCAAACGATTTGCGCGTTGATGACGATCCCGAGGCCACAGGCCGGCCGAGTTGTCGATGGCCAGGGCGGTCGCGCACGGCATGATCCCCCGTTTGCGATGTTTCCGACGAAGAGAACGATGACGACAACGATGCACAGGAGTGTATGTGACCGGCAACAATGGATAGAAAATTAAATTTCGCTCGTGGCTCGAAGGCTTACATTTGCTAGCGCCGGTGCGTGTTTTTGCGTGCGTGCATGCGTGCGTGCTGATGATGGGTTTCGCGTTGAAAATGAAACATTCGTCACAAACAATAGAGGAGTGGCGCGCAAAGGGTGGAAGGTGCAATGGGGATAGCAGAAGAGTGCGAACGAGGCAGCACCACCGATCATCATGCTGGTTCCCGTTCCACCAGCACTGTTTTGTTTGCTTCGCCAATGCCAGCGAGCGTGCGCGCGCCCGTGAGAGTTTGTTTTATGACAGAGGGTAATGCAGGGGGTGAAGGAAGTGTCCAAGGGTGAAAGGGAGTGGCGATGGATCAACAGACTACGCAAATGAAAACAACGGCACGACGACAAATGGCAACAACATCAACAGGTGCCTTTGAACGGAAGGCACGGTCGGTCGGTGTGATGGAATCGAATTTTGAAATGTAATTAAATCGATCGAACCGATCGAATAACAACCGGGACCGGCGCCGGGCCAATAAACATACCGTAGCGTGCTGTGAGGGGAAGGACCTGAGGTGCAGTGAACGTTACACGAAACGTTACAGCGGAACGGGTTTTACATGCAGTCCAAAAAGAACAGAACGGCAGTGGATCAAATTAATGGTGCGGACGTTGTTGTCGTCAGGCTATGCCGGAACCACCACGGTTCATTGGTTGTTGGTAGTGATGATCAGGTTGAACATAAATTGAAAATCAGGGAAAAAATGAAGAAAAAAACGAAAAGAAAAGAAAATAAATAAAGCAGAACGCACACGGCCCCATCGGGGCGTGATGTTTCGTAATGCTAACGATTGTTGAAGCCA
>NC_064878.1:61088548-61103548 GCF_943734665.1 Anopheles aquasalis | reverse complement strand
AAGCGTTAAAGCGGGTTCGGCTCCAGTTGGGGAGCACGTGCAACCGATTGGCCCGACCGTACCTTGTTCGGATGATCCAGGTCCGGGTCCGAGGAGAGAAAGAATGGCTTGGCAATGGCCCACGCGCCGACAAATAATAATGGACCTCCTGTGAAGCGGCCAGAAAGGGAGGGAAACAGAAGCACATTAACGCCGGAAGCGCCGAGTGCGATCATCTGGAATCGATTGCGAGGTTCTAGAAAGCGCCATCAAAGTGTTGCTCAAATCCAAGGTGTGTAAAACCAGATTCCGTTTCAAATTGTTCGTCCGTTGAATCAATGCACATGGCCAACACGACATAGTCTGGGGGGGGGGGGGGGGGGAAGTTCTTGCATAAATTATCCATTCAAACCGCCACCACCGCAACAGCAGCAGGCCAGGTATCAGCTGCGAGAATTGATCTTTGCTCTTCACTGCACACAGCCAGCTGCCTCACCATCTGACAGGAAGGGGTCAGCAAGATCAAACAATTAGCTTCCCGGCTGCTGCTGCTGCTGCTACTGACAGTTCCAGATGGCGTGGTTGATGATTTAATTAAAAAGATAAGCCAGAACATGTTGAACCGCACCGAACGGATGACACTGGCTCACCCTGTCCGTCCTCAGCATGCTGGCGGGCTTTTGTCGGCCTGTCAGCCCTCAACCCGCATTCGATTACATGAGTGATTGTATCTTGCTCTTCGGGTTCTGGGAAAGCCGGCCGGTGACCAGTGTTCAAGAAGGGACTAGACAGGAGTGAGCAGGAACGAGCACATCGGTGGTTTACCAGCGTAACATGCTCGAGGTAATTAATCTCTCTGCTAAGCCGGCCAACAGTTGTAAGCTGCTGCTTTGTTGACTTTTTCAAAATGGTTTCCTTGGAGATTTTTCATTTTAGAGCTTAGCCTGGTAATTATTCTATACTATACTTTGGCTATACTATGACCAAATAAATAAATTCCACTATTCAATATCGATCTGTTCCCCAGACGCCTCTGCTATAAATCTACAAACTTTGGTTGGTAATGTGTTAATCATTTTATCGATCATTTTTTGACAAACAGAATAATCAAATTGTTCAAAAATGACTGTTTATGACAATTTAATTTTAATCTGAACTAAAGTAGTTTATGAAAAGACCAAAATTTTCAGTTAAATTGACGAGACTTATAATGATGACCAAAATTTTCAGTTAAATTGACGAGACTTATAATGATGTTTTTGGATTTTATGTGCTAGATTTATGATTAATTATCAACGCTTGAATTGCTCAGCATAAAATATACTGCACTAAGAAAAGCGCGAAAAATGCTCTCCATCTCCATCATTCTCTCTTTAAACGCCACTTGGAACAACCCGATTACCCGACTGCCCGACTTCGAAACGAACGAAACCAATCGCGACGAAAGTGCCATAACGGCTAGCGCCACTTACCCCATCCGATGATGGCGTACTTCCGGAAGCGCAGCGTATCCCCGGAGAACGTCTGCACCACCAGCATGTAGAGATAGAGACCTGCGGGAATGTATGGAAAGTAAAAAAAAGGACAAGAGCCGGCGAGATTAAACCATTTCCGAACGCTTACTCCACTGTCGAAGGGATAATTACTGCTTCCAAAAAGGGAAGCACCACCGTTGCGCTGGTGGTGGCTGGAAAGGACATTCGTTGCCAAGGGAACTAGAGAGCCGAGGCCCACGGTAGTCGGAGAACGTACCTAATTGATGGCGCAAGTATTAATCAGGTGTTTTAAACTAATTACACGCTACATGGTTGGGCGATTATTGGTGTATGTGTCGAGGGGTAGGAGAGTCAAGGGAAGACACCGCCTGCTCCGTGGGTCCGTGTAATGAGTTAATGGACATTTTAACTATGCATAAGACAATGTGAACCAGTTCCAGGGTGGCGGTAATTAAGTGGGCCAGCCCATCGGCCATGCAACGTTGCAAGACCATCCACAACCTGCTCGAGTCCGGAATAGTGATGCAGCAGCAGCATCCGGAACGGCATCGCTTCGTGCGCGTGGATTTATGAGGATCGTCTTCCATGATCCAACAATCCCTCGGAAGTCCGAGAAGCATGTCCGGACTGACATTCTCTTCGATTTCCTCCCTTCCTCTTTTCGTTAACTACTCCCGAGAGCGAACGAGAGGGGTGATTTATGGTGGAAATTAGAAAGCAAGGCCAGACCAAAATCCCCATTACGCTCTTGAGCACACCGTTCGCTTCGCTGGTGAAATGATAAAAAAGAAGTGCTTTCCCTCCTTCCATTAAATGTGCTTTAGTATCCGCGCTTGCACGGTTTTCCACTTTCAGATTCCACGGAGGGCCATTTTGTGCACCGGGAGTTTCTGTGCCTCGCGCTGTACGAGATTCGGTAATTAATCGGATCATAATCATCGTTCCCCGTAACATAACCACGTACCATAAATCTCTGCAGCAGCTTCGGCGAACGGCGAGGTCGAAACATCGAAAAGCAATTAAAGTCAATTATGGAGGGCACAAGCTGTTAAGGATGTTGTCGCGCGCTACCAGCCACCAGCCACCGGAACACCGGAATGGTTCCGTCCCTACTTAGCGACGGAATAGAACGGACCAGTACCGGTAAAGGAAAGGGATCCCAATGATGGTGCTGTGTTGCCATCCAGACTTGAACTTTACATTACAAGTCAAGTGCCATATTCCTCTCTCTCTCTCTCTCTCTCTCTCTCTCTCTGTTCGGTTGTTGCGACAACAAGCGGGTTGCACGCCAACGCACACCCAAACGCCCATGGAAAACTCCGTCTCCTCAGCCAAAGCGGTTTTAAAGTTTTCTCGAACAACCAACCCCCCCCTCGACGACACCCGCGCTATTCGGTCCAGTGACACGCGCCACGGTTCGCTGGTAACGGGATCACCGAACAGCCATTCTGTCATGCCGAAATTGACTCGTTTTCCCGCAAACTTTGACACCCGGAGTTCGTTCGATCGTTCGCTCGTTCGTTCGCTCGTACGTCGCTCTTCAATATGCCAGCTGATAGCGATAGCGACAGCGGGACTTGGTGGCATTGACGGTTGACTTACACCCAGATACCTTCGACTTCATGGCAGGGAGGTGGAGGCAAACTTGGTCGCCGAACTTGTTTACCTTCACGCCCAAACGGGCGTCAAGATATTCTGATGTATTGACGGGAAGTTTGGGGGGGAAAATTAAGTTGTTTACCGAGCTGTTAAGACAGAGCGCTGTCGCTGTGGAGCACCAGGCGAGACCGGCCTGAACTGCCGGTGGTCCAGTGATCGATCGACGCTATTTCGGGTTGCTTCGGGTTCGATGGCATTTGCAAATCGAACCACCCTGCCCTGCCCTGCCCTGGTGGGCGTACCTACCTTCAACGAGCATCCAGAAGAAGTTGGTCGCACTGAAGTAGTGGAAGAGTGTCACGAGCACGATGCATCCGGCCCCTTCCAGCTTGACGGTAATCTGTAATGTGATCCCCGAGCATTAGACCAAGACTTGCACACACGCGGCTTGCAATAGTATTGGATTGTGGAGGAGATCGAAATGATTCGGTGCAGTGCCGGAGTACGATTGAATTTCCCCCGGGAAATCATGCAACCCATGGCCATGTGGCCACGTACCTGCAGCGAGAGGATGAGTATCCAGAGGCTCGACGACATGATGTAGGTGAGGAAGAGGTTCACGTGGATGGTGTTCCGGAGACAGCGGAGATCCCTGCGGGCGGAGTGGTTACTTTTTTAATCACAACGATAACGATGCGCCTCACCCCGCCTTTTTCCGGTGGGGTGATATGTTGGCCGACCGGCGACGACGACGACGAGGTTAGACCGTGCCCCCGGCCGCACTTACTTAAAGTAGACGAGCACCACGACCGCGAGAACGAGCGCGGCCAGGCTGATCGAGTAGCCGACGAAGTAGACCAGCGTCGGTAGCTCGATGCCCGGTTCAAAGCCCGGCACCGGCGATGCCGGGGCCAGGTGCTGGCAGCTGTCGTAGTCGGTGTAGTTGTCCCACGTACCATCGTCGTTGCAGAAGCGGGTTGCATTATCTGCCAAGAGAGGGAGAGAGAATGAAAGCGAGAATAATGCAACTGACCAGAATTTAGAATGGATGTACGACCAATTTCACTTTAACTTTTCGAAAACCTAACTAAATGAAGGAAGAACCACTGATATTACAGTTATCTTTATTTAATTCACCGCAATAGGTACCTTTTAGAGCCAGCGAGCCTATTCATTCGAATCACAAACAACAGGACCTTGTTGTAGGAACTCTAGCGACCCAAATTAATGTTTGAAGTCGTCGAAGGTTTCTGTTCAAAGAAGTTCAACCTGTTTCTTTCCTTTGAATCTCGTAACATGCAATGATTCAACATTTCTTTCTAGCAATGGCTTCTCTGATCTCTTCAATTAATTCCGTCAACATACAAAGCAGACCATTGGTTACTCTGACCGTTTGTCAGACCGATGATACATCAATCGATAGAAGCAGCCATGTTGACTCGTGGGATTCGCCGGAGGTACCGTACCGCTGCCACCTCATTAATGTTAAGTTATTGAGCCAGTAATGGGTACGATATTCCACGAATATTGCAGGCCGCTGTGTTTAATATTTGCTCGGTAATGTTTACCCTGGCCCTATCATTGGAATACAGTATTTTTGCCGGCTCATTATCATGTCGGCGCGGCGAGGCAAATGATAAAACATCACTATCAATAGCACGCCACGCAGGTTTACTAAATTCATCATTAAACAGCAAGCAACTTTTGTAAATGTTACAGAGAACCCCTCGGGATGTTTATCGGAACTTGTTTGATACATTTCAACCGAAACGATACCAAACGATTGGTAAGAAAATGATTCAAAAAGTCATCTTTGTACCTACGGTAAAAAGAATACCAGTGGCTATCCTCAAAACTGGTTTAAAAACCCCAACGCTGACTCGCCCAAGTGGTTTTGCATTATGTTTTCGTAGCGTTGGCAACATCGGTCAATTATGCTAGCCCGGTTCTAGCAATACCGCTAGGGCTAAGAGGGATGGCTTCGCATTATTCGGAGAAGGCCAAAAAAGTCCTACATTCGGTGGCGCGTAGGAGGCTGCTTTGGCTTCGGTGAAGGTTTTATAACAGCCGAACAACAGTGAATTCATTATTCAAATCATCCAAAATCGCCGAAGCCCCTGCGCAGAGGTATAAAAGGCAGCCTAGCAAGCTAGCTTTAACATCACCACCACCAAGTGGACCGCCAACACACAAACGCACAACAACACACGGACACGGGAGTCAATGGCTGGCACAAAACACAGAAAAGCGAGAGGAAAAGTGCATTAAATAATTAATCATCCACGTACAAACAGAATTTCACTTAAACCGTCAGCTGCCAGCCCGTGATCTCTTCTTTCTCATTCTCTTCTCTCTCTCTCTCTGGTTTTGTGAACACGGCACCGAATGATGCTAATGGTACAGAAAGCAGAGACTAAGCCAGCAAGCACCGGGCCGGCTTGTTTCCGGCAGCAGCAGCAAGCCAGCAAGCAAGGACCTCGAGAGCAATTGGCCACATTTTCTGCACCTTAGCCTAACTCACTTGACTGCCAGTGTGCTTCCTCGAATTTCCCCTTGTGGCAGTTAATTAGCATTGTTCGGATGACTTCACTACAAGCGCGTTGGCGGCGCGCTCGACTTTAATTGTAACTTCCGCCCGGATGCCACTTTTTGTCGGTGATACCAGAGCTTTAATAATCCTCTGAAGAAAAAGGCAACCGATGGCACGCTCGTGCTCTCGTCTCCTTCCTCTCTCCAACGACAACAAAAGGCTACTTCCGTGGGGGGGGGGGGGGGGGGCGAGGTGCTTTTCCCTTTTTGAAAGCAAAAGCAGCTCACCGAACGAGCTGCAACCGTCTTAAGTTCCTTGAGAGGAGGAACTGACGGAAGCCAACAAAAGATAAGACGAAAAAATGCGCTCCCGATCCCGCGAGCAAGCGAGCGAACATGCAACAGGCATCTTCGGGGTGTGCTGCTCATCGTGAGAGCACGTACTGGCCTCTCCCTAGCTGGCGCCTAATGCGACGAACACTGGCGAAGGAAAATGGTGAAGCATTTTTGTGAGGACTCCTCCCTGCGACTGTTCGTTCCGAACGGCCACCGGTGGTGGAGGGAACAACCATTTTACGGGCGCCAGCCAGCGGCCAAATGGTGAAAAACACTCCAAACACTGGGATGTTCTTCAAAAGTGAAGGGCCTTGTGATGCTGCACGGAGTCGGCTCCCAACCCCTCGTTTATGGAAATAATGTGCTAGCGGAGAGAGCGAAGAATGTGGGGGTGACCCGAGGTAATACAATTTCTGGTGATGGAGCAGCGAAATGCCCCCGGAATGCTCGATGGAATCGTGAGGCTGCACCATCGCACCAGCACCATTGCACAGTCTGGTCGGAGAAATCTAGTCTCACATAGATCAAAGCAACCGGCGGTTTACTGGAGTCATAGCGTCCATATCTGACGGTACGGTTTGATAAAGAGCTCCATCCGCGCACACCAGCACACCACCATCTCGGCTTTGGACCAGCAGCATTCCGTTCCGCTGTTTGTTTCATATTTGCTTTATCGCTCGCGAGATAATGTTTGGCCACAAAACTGGTGGGTGGCTTGGTGTTTTGTGCGCGCTGTGTGCGCTTCAAACTGACAGATAGCAGCTGCTTTGGTATCGCAGCATAAAAAGGCAACCTATTCAACGAGTTGTTGCGGGGAGAAGGGGGATGTTGCACAATTATGCTCCGGTTCGTTGTCGTCCTACCGGCGGCCGCTCCACCGACTACCGAGCAAGTTAATGCAAACAATGGAAAAATGGGAAAACACACCGTGACGACAAGCAGGAGCAGGAAAGCATGCAAAGGTCGAGGCGACCGGTGCTGGAACGAGGTTTTGGACGCTCCGGGCGCAGTGAGTTGCTCGACGTTCAACCCTCTGTTCCTGTTTCTACCGAGTAAACCTTATTAACTTAATGTACAGCTGCAGCAGCTGATGATCTTTCGTAGTCAGTCGGTGACGCTTAATCTTTTCCTTTAAGATCGTTCCGCTTAACCTTGGGAGCCGTGGCGTGCGTTAGAGAGCGCACAAAGGAGAGAAAGAGAGCCCGAGAGCTCGAGTGCAAGATAACGAGACTGGAGTGAGTACAGCTGGGCTCTGGTCCACAGTGGCGTTGCGGAGTGATTTATGGTCAACATGAATTGGTTTCCTGCCAGAGGTGTCCAGTGTCTTGAGCTCAAGGTAGCCACGGTCAACAATAAAGACGAAGATGTACAACACGGTGTACGCGATTTAAAAAATAAAAAAACGCGTGTTTAAGCAAAAAACGCTAAAAAATGACAGGTACCAGGCGCCTCCATCAGCCGTGCGCACGCGAGATGCAGTTTCGGTCGAGCGATCTCTCTGATAAGCGTTTTGATCGTAAATCCTCTACCTCTGCTCTGCCGTGCCTTGTTGGCTGCCACGATGCAAACGATAGCGTGTATCACCATCACCTGGATTCCACGAAAAGACACGGTTCTGGTTCTCTTCTTTTCTGTCTTCTCGTTTAGAGGACCTCTCGTGGGGTCTAACTTCTCGTTTCCACGCTCCCAAGGGCGTTCAAGGGCTAAATTCGGCAACACGAGTGCGATTTTTCCATCTTAACCAAACCCGGCGCGTCAGTTTCTCGTTACCGGTTCACCACACCGGGTAGCGCCCACGCAAAAGGCTAAAGATAAGCTCGTGAAAAATAAATTTCACTTAACCTGTCGCATACATACTAAAGGTGGGCCTTCGTCTGCACGCAAATCGCTTCATTCCGTTCCTTCGCGATTCCCATTCCGGTAAACCAGCAAAAAACCTTTCGCGAAGGTTGCACCAAGCGCTCCGGCAAAGGATGGATTTGGATGGAGCCATAATTTCATTTGAAGCCAAATCTCCCTTAGCAGGCGATGCGATGGAATGTTCGCTGACAAGCACCACCAGCACCAGCACGATCGGGATTTAAACACCATTCTCCGCGTACCGTCCCAAACCGCAGAAAGTGATTGGATGGAGAAGATTGGCTGTCGGATGCAGACCGGTCTACGCGGTTATTTATGTTCCGAAAATTTAATTCCTTAAGTCAACAACCACACTGACACAAGCGCGAGCACACACGCGCACAACCTGGCGAAATTCAAATAAATAAAACATTCGAAAAAGATCAACACGGTTTACCCAACAGCAAATCATCACTTCACGCCCTCGCCGACGGGTTTAGTAATTAAGAATCTAATATTTAATGGTCACCACCCTTTCCCAGACCCCATTACTTACGTGAGGTATCATACTGGACGCCCTTGAATTCGGAAAAACACGGCAAAACGGCCAGTGTACCGGGTGGTGTTCGGGGCCAGCAGGACACGAGATCGAAGAACGTTGGACAATCACCATCGGGGGCCGGGAGTTCTTCTTCGAGCTGTTGCTGCAATCGGCACCGTTCGGCGGTGCTCATGTTGAGGGAAAGCGATGCCACACCATCCAGTGCCTCGAGCAGGCTCACCGTCGTACCACCGGCAACAATCTGGGTGGCATTTTCTGGCCCATCTCCCACCGTCGCGGTGGCCAGTGCACTCTCGTTGACAGGAGCCATCGATTCGTTCATCGCAATTGTTCTCGTTGCACAGATCACTGATCGGTATCGTCTCGCTGCTCGTCACATTCCCACTGGCGGTACAGCACACGGAGCAGTAGCCGCAGCAACCGATGATACATTTCCAAACACCCACACTGATCACTGACCCTCTGGGTTACTGACTGATCAGAGATGTACGGACATCCCACACGCTGTCGCCTTGAGTTGAATTTAAAACTCACTAACCACTTCACTCCTCGTTAATGATGAGGCACTTTTGCAGCTACAACAAGTAGAACACTACTCGACGCGCATTTTTAACAAATAACCACAAAAGGAGCAAAAAAACGAGAGACAATATTGTGTTAAATGCCTAGTTTGTCATCCAGTATCGGCTCAATCAATCACCATTTTTCGGATGAATTCACTGACAAATATTGGCACCAAATTGAAAGACACAGGAACACGAACCAGAAGTGATAAATTGGCCCCGCCGTTCCCCTCTCTTCACCAACAACACGCAACACACATAAATTGAAATCACTCCCTGTTGCACTTCTGGCACCACACGGAAGCCGCCGGCGGTCTACCGGTTCCAGGCTCCTGTTTTCAACTAACCCAACCAACCAATCACTCACTCACTGGCTGCAGCAAAGCGACATCGATGTTTTCTGTCGAACGCGAACGCCTCGAATGGCGAAAGCGAAGCGAAGAGTTGGCGTTGGCGTTGGCGAAAATGCGACCAAACGCGATACCGTTCCGAGGGAAACTGATTTCGATGCTGCGACCACCGTCACCGGTAAGCTGCTCCAATCTGCTGCCCATGCCAGCCCTGGCCTGGCCTGCCCTCTCCCCGGTTGCTGCTCTTGGTTGCTTGCCAACGCGCGATACCGTTTGCCATCGTCTTCGTCGTCGTCTTTGCCGTCGCATCACCAACCGCCACCGGCTGTCGTCATCGCTGTCGTCGTCGTCGTCGATGTTTGGCGTGGTGATATCTCTTACACCCGTACACCCACAAAAGACACGCACTACACATACAGATGAACGGTCCTTGGTCCGGTTTTGGTTTCGGTTTCGGTTATGGTCCGACGGTTGAACGGTCGCAAAGCATCCTGGCTGGTGCTGGGTGGTCGGTGCTTCGACCGGTGCGAAGCTGGTTTTTTGACATCACGCGAAACGCCGCCTATCTGTCACCGCAAGGCAGGACAAGGATGGATTGGAGAGCAACCGGAAACCGGTGTGCCTGTGTATCGAGGTATTAAATTCCGATCTCGCGCACAAATTAAGCGGTGAAAGCGTTTAACGAAAAAAAAAAGAAAAATAGAAACACAAAAAAGCAAGCGACGATCGATCGCTCGCTCGCTCGCTCGTTTTTCGTTGTGCGGCATCGCGAAACCCCCACCCCGGGGGAAAAAAAGAGTTTTCCCTGGGTGAAAATGATTGCGTGCACCCGAGGGAACATTGGTGAACCAAACGAGAGAAGTGAGAGAGAACACGTGAGGAGGGGTTTAATGATTTGGTATTTTATTTTCTGCCCACAAATGGTGCCCGACGACGACGACGAGCGAATGAATTTCCATCTGGGACCGGTAACCGGCAACACATTGCTGCTGCTCGATGGTGAAAGGTTGTTTGAATTCTCCACCACCACGAGGCACGTGTGCGTACAGAATTCGTGTGAAACAAATCCCACATCACCTTTCCCGCTCATCACCGTCCCTCTCATCACCTTCCATCATTCGCAGAAAGGTTTTTGGCACCGCAAAGTGCTGGGAAAGACTTGAAAGCTAGAGAGAGGCGAGAGAGAGCGAGCTCTTCACCGGTACGCACCGCGGTTAGAGCAAAAGCTTTTTGCTGGGACGCCTGTCCTTCGTCCTGCGAGGCCCGCGCGTTCCACGAACTGCCGTTATGCTAATTTTTATTGCATAAATATGGAGCACACCTTCTGTCCCCCAGGGGAAAGATGCTTGAGTTGCTCGTTGCTGGTGTGCCCGAGAACGAACGAACGACCGAACCGATATGGTATATCATCTTTCGAACGCTCTCGTTAAGATTTATAGCCTCACGATGCCAGATGTCATTATCTCCGTTCGAGGATGCCAATACTGATTCATTTCGCGAATCGGCGGGCGGCTATCACTCAATCCGCACAAGCATGATGCCACACATTTCCATTCCAGGGTGAGGACTGACAGTGCGCCGCGAACTGATAATGGAGTCGATGATGCTGAATTTTCAATTCTTCGGCATCGCCTGGAACGCAGAGTCAAAAAGCAACTTTAGCAAAAGGTCAGCTCAGCATCGGCACGGGGATCCTCCTCGTTTTACTCTTCCTCGTGTTCGAGGGGTCATGGGTCTGTAGGAAGGTTACTAGGGGGTAGTGAAAGTTTTGGGTAAATTTTGGGTCAAATAGAATCTTCCAGAAACAGAGTCAAACCGGTATCCGGTGGTTTCCGGGCCCTCTTTCGATTAAATGGTTGCTCCGAAAAAGGGTGTTAGTCTGGACTAAGATCCTTTCAGCATCCTTTCAGGGGGCGGCGATGGTAGGACGCCGTTGAAAATTAGCTTTTCATCATGTCCGGTCCCTGGTTTGCGTTGATCTCACCTTTCCTTTAACGATGAATTAACGTTAACTTTTGCGTCTGCCCGCAGTTGATGAGTTGGCTTATGCTGTAGCGTTCTCTATCTCTCTCTCGCTCCAGGTTAACCAACAAGTCTTAACAAGCTCCAGGCCCCAAGCAAACTAGCGAACACGATTGTAGTGCCACCGGAAGCACCACATTGGTTTGTGGTGCAGGATCGGCAGAAATATCATAAATATGTTTGTTTACCCACGCCTACACGACCGTGGCCACGGCTAGCGTCCTGAAAGGCCTAGATTCTGACCACGGCCACGGTCCAGAAATAATGTTATTGTGTGAAAAGGTTGGAAAACAACGGTTGCGACAACACGAAACGGAACGGGACGAAAACAGAACAGAAAAAGGCTCCCCCCAAAAAACCCACTTCCCCCCCCCCCCCCCCCCCCGGGGTTTTGGACGAAACCATAATTCCTGTTTTCCGGTTCGGATGCGTGCCGTGTGCTCGGCGGAATTCGCAATGGCCACCCATTCCTCCGTAGCAGGCTTCGGTGGCATCATAAAAAAACATGCCGTCATAATGAAAAAGGACAAACAATAACAACCAACGACGAGACCGATGCTATGTTTCGCGCCGGAAGAGGACATTGGAAAATGCCGCGTGGTGGTCGGTGCAGTTGCCGTCGGCCACTACGGATGTCACCACTCTCTGTGGCCGTTGCTTTCGATTGTTGTTTCTGTCCTTGTCGTCTGTGCGCCCTGTTTGCGTCCATATTTCGGGTTCCGGACCAATTTGCCATCATCCGGTTCTCCAACCCAGTGGCGAAAAATGGCAGAGTTCACAGAACCAGCACAGATCATAACTGTTTGGGAGGAGGAGAAGATACTAGCCCGTGGTCCTGACTGACCTGGACACCGGGCTGAAGAGACCGCACGTGCACGTGGGAGCCATGTTCCCAATCTCGATGATGTCCCGGAACCGATTGCAACGATCGAACGGAATCACGAGCACTCGTTCGGCCAAGAACGGAACGGAACGGAACGGAAGTGAGAGTGTGAGATCAAAGCGAGATTTATCGAGCTCGTTATGCAATTCTCCCTCCTCCCACGTCGAGGAGGAGTATTAGAAACCTTTCAACGTTTCAGGGTCGAGTAGAACACTTCAACGTAACATCCCCTTGAAAGCAGGCGATGCGTGGAGGTCAATAACAATACGGAACGATGCTGTTCCTTCTCTGCTCCGTATCGAACAAGGTAGCATGAGCCTCACTTTGCCACGGAATATGGAAATCAATTCACAATCGAACGAGATTGTTCTCGAAGCAAATTGCGATGGAAAACTGGCCGGGAATGAAAGCTAAGAAGTAGTTCGTTCGTAATCCAAACGGACCGCACGCTGGCGGTATTATGTTTGCAATCATCACAATCGTACTTTATCATCGCGATGGCGCGTTCTGTTATCGTAAAGCACATCTGCAAAGTCATGTCAGCACACATTCCCTCAACCTCAGGTTCCGAATGTGCTCACCGTATGAAAAAAAAAAAATAGATAGAATTAAAGCATTAAAGCAACGGAACCGTCGTCCGGGGTCTCTTTTTTTTTTGTTGTCCGTGAGCACGCATTCGACCTTGTTTGTACTGTCTGTACCAGGGCGTTCCCGGTAGCGTTCCGGTCTGCACCGTAACGAGCAGATGGAACTTGTTAAACACAATCCACGGGTCCTAGATTATTCTCCGAGAGACCGGGCCTCCCGGGGTTGGCATATTTGGGCATTAGAACGACGAGGGCGATGGCGATGTCCAGAAGCGGGTGTGGGCAGATAAGACTTGCCGGAATGTGTGCCTACTACGTAATGCGACCTTCACCTTTTCTGTGCTTCGGCACAGCACAGTAAGCTTAGAGACATCATTTTCACTTGCTTCAAATTCATAGCAACCGAACGGCGGAATACGTTGCATATCAGCGACCTTCGGTGCTGAAAAGGACTGGAACAGAATTTGCAGAAAAATACACACAAAACCGGCTGTCCATTTGGTGAAAGAGAGGGAAAAAGTAAGAGAAACGAAGCCGAGTAAAAAAGGGAATGCCTCAGGAGATCTGTGCCCGGCGGAGGCTCAGCATCGTTTCGTGGAAAGTGAAAAGCAGTAGCAACACGATTGGAAGGACCCACGGTTACCGAAGACAATCGCGTTATGCTTGAAATCCACGTGCCGCCCGCTACTGTCAACGTTACTGGTGTTTTGCTGGCACCGTTCCTCGAATCTGAAAACGATACACCAACGCAAACGCAATCGTTTGCATGCCTTTTCCACCTTTAAAAAGCTGCGTATTCTGCGGTGACGTGATATTAAAGCATTCACATGTCATGATGCGTTTCGTTTTGCATATTAGCAAATGAAGCAACTTTGTCTGTTGGGTCATCGCACGCAACTTCCTAGACCAACACCGAACGATGGCCGTTCGTTTTGACGGATAAAATTGCAATCGAGTCCATCGAGAGTTTGTCTCTCTAAAGCCGAGACCGAAACGCACGCACGCACGCATGATGATGAGATCATACACATGTCTGTGATGCGGTTTTTTGTCCATGTCAATCGGCAAACCACATTGATTGGGGCCAGCCATGTTCCAGCGTAAACAACAACCTCTCCGGGCCCCGTTTGGTCCGGGAAACCGGTCGGGGAAAATGTTATGTACGAATAACACTCGAAAACTGTCGAGAGAGAAGTCTGTATCTTCCATCTCTTGTTTGAGAGGTTGCCCAGTGCTGGTACCCTTTCTTGGGCTGACACTGACCGTTACCTGGACCACGGCATCCCTTTCGATGAGCCAGCCAACCAGCTTCGCAAACAACGACCACAGCATCGAAACAGCAACTCGACAGAACGCAATCCCAAGGCGAAAAGGGACTACTCTATTTTGACCAATTGTGACCGGCGATGCTGCTGCTGTTGCGCCAACTAACAGACAAGCGCGTGGTAGGATTGTGGCCAACGCATTGGCCAGCCCGTCCAACATGTTTACACGTCAGCTCTGCTCACGCGATTTCGCGTGCCCTAGCCGGCCGGACTGGTCCATATCGATGAGTGCTAAATGATGAGTGACACCGGTCGGACCGTGTTCATTGGAGGCAATATTGATTTAACGAGACCATTAATTTGTGGCTAGTTAAGTGCAACGGAGCGAAACCCGGATTCATTACAACGAGCTGCGATGTGATGTGGCAGTTAGGGTGGTATCACAATTAGCGTGTGCCGCGCGTCAAAGGCATGGTTATGATGGACAGGAACCATTTATTCATTCGTTTTTCCATTGTAATCGGCATTATCCGATGAATCGATAACTTTTCAATCGCTTTTTTTACTGTTTCGATTGTAATTAATAACCGTTTGGATGGGTTTGCGCTTTATTGTGGCCGCGCAGTTTAATGAAACAGCATCTAAATAGCTTATAGCCCACTTGCCTTGAATTATGTACCAAAAATACCGCAGTGCAAGTGAACGCCCGTTCAGCGGGGGGGGGGGGGGGGGGTTTCTTTGTTCTTCCTATGGTCCTTGGGACTGTAGTGTACGATGCGCAATATCTTATCGCACGGAAAACACAAACGGAATTCAAATTTTGCGCTACAGCACAGTTCTAGTAGCAGGAGCACAGCTTGAGAGATGATTAAATTAATACCTTCTGCGTAAACAGCAGCTAAGAGGACCTTGAAAAGCACATTGATTGGCCATTCCGTAACAACCGGCAAGTGGTCTAGATATTTTACGAAGCATCTTGCTCGAGTATTG
>NC_064878.1:61003548-61071048 GCF_943734665.1 Anopheles aquasalis | reverse complement strand
TTGCTCGCCACCACACACTCCTGATGATGGCCTCCACAGGAAGCCACTATTTTGGGCCACAGTTTTGGCCACAAAACCACCATTTCCCTCCTCCTCCTCCTTCTGCACTAGCACCGTTCTCTCCATTGCTCCAACACACCACGGAAAGCACACTCTTGGTCTGTTCACAAGCAGCCAGCCAGCAATCCATTTTCGTCGTTCAAGATATCCTTCTTTGCTTCCTCGGACGAGCTGCCGCTGCTGTCCGGCGCACTTGCCTACTACGCGCTTCTAAAACCTACCACTCGGAACATGATGGCTACTGTGTTTGTGTTTTTTCGTTGCTTTTAGAACAGAGTACAACGGAAGGACGATTACGATGATGCGATGATGGGTTCGACCACGACGGTGGATAGGACTGAACTGACTGATCGTTGGCAGAAATTCGCCGCTTTTTATACCCGTTGAAGAAAGTCACAGACGCTCGCGCGCGCGATCCAGTCGAGAAGCAGAACCACAGCGTGCAGCGGGCACAGCGGTCCCCGCCGCTAGTACACGAGCCACCCCGCTTCGCTAGTACACGACGACGACGACGACGGCGACGTCGCTTGATGACGACAACAACGCCGACGACGACTGAAGGCGACTGGAGGCTGGAGGGGGAGAAGAAGGAACCGAATCTTGCCTTCTCGCCGACCAGAAAGGTCGATGAAGGTGGTGATGGTGGTGCTGGTGGCGGCACTAGCGGGGCACGGCACGGTATGATGCTTCGTCGGATGCTGGGAAGATGGGTTGCTGCCGTTTGCCTCCCCGATCATCGGCGTTGTCGTTGTGGTGGTTGTCGTCGGTTGGCCAGCTGGCTGGCTGACAGAGGAGTAGGAGAAGCCAGCGCCAGCGATGAGAGTGAGCTTGTGGGGTTGGGCCGCAAGGCTTCACCATCATGTCTCGCTCATGTTCACCCTCACTACCAGCAGCAGCAACGGCAGCAGCTGAAGCATCGTCATCGTGTGGCCTGCGGGTCGCAAAAGGGTAAGGAAAAGGTAACCCTCCAGGCAGCCCCAAAGGCCCAGGGCACCCCAACTCACACGAAATGGAACTCGATCGAAGAGACTGCAAGCGATGCTCGAACCTTCTGCAACGAGCACCAGGGCAGGGCAGGGCATGGCACATGGGGAGCAGACAGAACAAAAAACACAGAAAAAAAAGGTGGAACAAACGGTAATAATAAAATCAGCAGCCACGTGTTTTTGTGGCACAGTATGAGCCCCGCCTGGCGTCATAGACGACGAACCCCCGGCGGCGACAGTGGCATCTACTTAAGGGGGGGAGGGACGCGCCCGCCACCAGAGCACACATTAGTGGATTAGGATTGCCACCTCCTCCTCCTCGCCCCGGGTTGGTGGTGGCGCTGGCAGTGAAGGTATCATCAGTAAATGTTTAACGACTTTAACGGGCAAACGAGCGCCCCGCCACCATCCAAGTACAGGCGTTAACATCTCGACCTTTGCGCGTCCGTCTCACTCACTGGAGGTGGTTGTGGGGAGGGTGGTGCGGTAAAGGGTGGACGATCCGTGGCTGCGCAATAGTAAATGGCCGAGTACTACCATCCAGTCGGTGGTCATCACACTTGGACCCATTAGCCGCAGCTTATTAGTTAGCATGCCACGGATCACCTTGTGGATCATCTCAAATCGCGCCCAAATCGAATCGGAACAAGCCAAGACGAGACACAAAAAGAAGAAGAAGAAGAAGAAGAGGAAGAGGAGGTAGTGGAGAGAGGCGCCTCTTCCCTCTTGGCTTGTTTGGTGAATGTGTAACACTCGTACCACAACGGCAGCCAAACAAATGGCGCACACATCTTGACATACAGAGGTCGCGAGGTTCGTCACTGGTTTTCGTTGAAGTCTTTTGAATGGTGCGGGAATTTCGATGCAGGGCAACAACAACAGCGAGCAAAAAAAAGCGAAAACGCGCCTCAATACGTGCGTGAAGAAGATGCACTGGACCACTGCGGAGACCCCCTTGGGGCGTTGGTAGCCATTCCCCCCCCCCCCCCCCCCCGCTCTCTCTCCACTCTCCCATTCCCATTCATCTCAAACGTGTTGCGATGGCAACAGCAGCAGCAGCAACGGCAGTTCGCATGCATCTCTGGCTGTAATTGAAGCCTTCCCCGGCCTACTTGGACTCTGTCAGTCGGTCAGTGTGTCTCGTTCACCTTCACTCCCTCTCTCTCTCTCTCTCGCCCTCTCGCTCAGACACAAGGCGATCTCAAGAGTGACCCATAACGTGGCGGCATACCATCGCTGGGATGGGTACGCTGCATCGTAGGGCCCGCGTTGTGTGACCCCAAACTATCCACCTCTCTTCACATGCCACCGACACCAAGAGGGGCCACAAAATTACCGCAACATCGCTTTAACGATGTCCTGTGGCGGTGCTTGGCTCGCTTTCGCCAGGCGCAGGCGGGGCCACCAAAAATTTGGCAAATGAACGTGTGAAAGGTCAAATGGACGATGCCGGCGCATGTGAAACTTCACTCCTGGGCAGTTCGCGTTTTCGGCGCATCGAACGATTAATCGTGACATCGTCGTCCGTAGTGGTCCGGGATGGGATCGTTGCTTGTAATGGTCTGGCGGTGCTTAATCATACTCGATCGTTCGATCGATTGGTTGGAGTGGAGAAGAAAGAGAAGAAGTGGACCCTTTACACGCATTAGCATTCTACACCGCACGCACCTCACGATGATGAATGTTTCCCCCCTTTTCGCGGCTCTCTCGTCCTTGCTGGGTGTGGCACCGAGGAACCGAAACGGAAGCCAAGTACACACGAGTCGTGTGCACGCGTGCATGGGTGAGTATCGAATGCTCGCTCGCACGGCCATCATAAATCAAACTCACATTTGACCCCTTACGCAATGAACTCCAAGCTCGCAGCTCCAGTCCAGTCCACTCCGACGCCAAAAAAAATCCGACCGATCGATGGTGGAATGGGACAGCAAGGGATCCATAAAATCCCTTCCTCCCTCTCCGCGTTCGTTTTCTTTCTTGTTCGATGCGCGCACACCGCAATGACAAACACAAGCACGCACTGGGCGGAGATGGAAGGTGCCCATTATGTGCGGTCCCAGCAGCATTCTGTGTTGGGGTTGGGCCCGGTACCCGGTCACGATCATTAAAATTTTGCCAAAAATGCCTCCTCTCGCTTCTTGGAGCAGCACACAAGACCCGGTGGCCACCGGTGAGCCGGTTCCATCCATCAACGACGACGACTACGACGACGATCGGCCTAGTTTAGCCACGTTTTTCGCGATCGTCCAGCGAGCACAAGCTGCTGGTGCTGCATTGTTATCCAACGCCCCTTCCTGCTTCTGCTTGACGGTTTTATGCTCATTTATGCTTCACCGCCACTCGCCCCAGGTTTTTGCGAACAAAAACCACGGGGCCTCGATTGATCTATGGTTGCCTCGTGGGCCCTCGTGAATGGATCGAACGACTCGCTCGCTCGCTTATGGCTTCCGGTTTACCAGCACACAAAAGGTTCACTTTCTGCTTCTCCCGGACCCTCTCTGGGCTGGTTTGGGGAGCGAAAGCAAAATAGATAAATCTGCTATAACCATTTCTTCTTTTTCTGCTGTTTTAGTCTTCTGCTTCGAAAGACCATCGATGGACGGGCGGCCGCTAGTTAAGCACTCAGCACTGGTTTATGCGCTGCATTGCATCGCGCAGACATGATGACAGAGAAGATGGCCCTCGGTGCAGCCTTACGTCGTGCGGTTCGATTCCGGATTCGAACCGGATCGGGGCCGAAAAAGGCGTTCGTGGTATTTATCCGAATTTTGCACGCAACCGTGGTGCTCATCTGGTGGCTTGGTGGGAAGGGAAGCTAAAGGTCACCGTGACCCCAAGCCCACATACGTGCGATCGCGCTGTTGCGATTGAAGTTCAATTAGCAAATGGCAGCACACATTGGCGACCACCTGTGGTGGAGTTACTCTATTACTTCCGCAATCACAAGCCGATGATGGACATTACTCGATCGTCAGAGGGAAGGAGGGACCGCTTAGAAGTCTAGTAAACGTCGCACCAACACCTCGATCGTTACTACGTCGATCAGGGAGCACGTGTTCACTTCAAGACGTGCGATCGAGTAAATCAAGTTCCGTGCTGGCATCACGTGGAGTTCACGGTGGAGCAGGCGACTGATCAGTACCTTCCGCTGCCCGTAACAAGCCCCCAGGACTGGTCTGGAGTCGCCTGGAACAGTGTGCATCACTTCTAATGGGCTGTCTGTCTAGCCGGTTGGCTGATTGGTACCGTAAACACCAAAAAAACAAAGGTTAGAATGACTTGTTAAAAGTCAGTGAAGCAACGCAGCGAGCGAACCCAATATTTGCTCTCCGGAAACACGACACGATTCCGGAACCGCGACTAACACGCTCGCAACCGTGACCTACCATTACGTTCCGAAACATCCCGGGTTGATGAGTGTTCGATCGATCGCAGCTATGGCGCGCGCATTGATTGTCTTAATTCCTTCCGCAAATGCCGCATCAAAATGGCAGCAAACAAAGGAAAAATCAAATAACGTGTGATCATCGCAGCTCGCCAAACGTCAAGAGACGCAAAAGCAATCCCTTTACCAGCTTGATTAGAATCGGCGATCGACCGCGATCGATGGTTCGCGCGCGAGACGACAAATAAAACTTAATCACATCCTGGGATGGCATAAATTGGGCCCCTGGCGGTGCAGGCCGGGGAAGCTCTCCATAAAAACATACTTAATGTCGTCTCCCGTGGTCCCATTTCGGTGGATGATCGCGCGCGCGACCCCCATCTCTGAAACACTTTCAATTTCACGAAGGAACGTCGAACATCGGGGCGATCGGCGATCGACGGCATTGGGCATCCATTTAGAGGGCCCCATGATGGCCCCGGTCCGGTGGTCTTCCTATCCTTGCCCGAGGCGGATGGAAGATTCGTCGTTTGCTGCGTTTGGGGATTGTTTTTCGGTTTGGGATTGGTAGATTTTCGTTGTGTTCGCCTCCATTTTTTTTTCTTCTATTTGCTCATGCGACACCCCTCACGAATTAAGATGATGATCGATGATTGATCAATTGCTGCGAGTGACCGTCGCCGTGTGTGTCAATGGAATCGCACGGTCACACGCCCGGCACCGGTGAGGCATTATTGCGGAGGATCGGATCGTCAGATATAAAAATACTTTTTTGGTCGAGGCCCACCAAGAGAAGGTTAGGTTGCGGTTGGATGTGTTGGATTGGATTGGATTGGACGGGCGGTTTCTGGTTTCGAAAGAAGCTGCAGTGAGGTACATTCGAGAGGAGTGCCTAGTGGACAGTTGACTATGACTTTTTTTGTTACTTTTAAATGTTAGAAAATTCTGCACTACTAACAATAAGAGATTAATTTTTTGTGCTTCAAAATCGCAAACAGAGTTACGGATCAAGGTGGTATCTAAAATATGGTAACGTATTTTTAAATATGTGAGAACATACGCTAAGTAACAGTAATTTATCGTATGCAATTTATTATAATATAAGCATATAAAAGATGTCCTCATAAGAAGATATCTGATGACTGTGTTTTACATCGAAAACTGTCCACAAAAATGGAATAAAATTACTCATATTTTATCTATTGAACTGTTTTGAAGTCGTTCTAGTTATCACTAGATGAGGATAGGTAATTCAGCTTCTATCTGAGACGCATGAGCTCAATAGGTATTCTAATACATTATCTGTATGATAAAAATACTACGCAATAGCCTATAAGAAATAGCTACTCCTCATGATAGTCCATCATGTGACAATCCCCGTACCCTCTACTGGCCACATGCTGAGCATAATAGCAACAGAATACCCCCTGTCCACGTGAGTGGCCTTACGCACCCAATTAATCTGACTAATATTCCGCCCAACCAACCAATCGTAATCCTTCCATCGACGTTGACTTGTTCTGGTGTAAAGTTACACAAAAAAATCCTGTTTGCTCAATGACAACGGTGCGCATTGATTAATGACTAAAAATAGCCACACAATCCGCGGACTAACAAAGTGTGTGCCCGTGTGCGTGTCCCCCGTCCCGTGGCACGCGGAGGATTCGCTGACTGATACTGGTGGGGGATTCCGGCGCTTCCCAGCAAACAGGTTGTGCAAAAACTTCTTCTATTAATATATGATTTCATTATCGCCACGTTAAAGAGGGAGATTCATCACTGCCTGCTGACTCCTAACCCAGGAGTCATCAAATCGTCACAATGTCGTGCTATGGACGGACACATCCTCGGCAACTCGGCGATGGCGCGAGTCGCACCGCGTAAAAGATCAATATTAGCATAAGGTGCATTTTAATTCCTCCAAGCAGCTAGCGTACTATCATTACAGCTAGTGGACATTCGATGGACATCCGCTGGCCATTCGCTGTCCCTGTCGCTTACTGCTTATTGTATGAATTTATAATTTCGTCTGTTAAACATTTGCCTAACGTTTACTACCACTGTCTGCGTGGAGGACACATTCACAACCTCAGTCCTCCTCTCTCACTCTCTCACTCTCTGTTTGTGGCCATCATTGTCAGCGATATGGCGAGAAAAAAACTATTTTTGGGGAAAATTTGGAAACATCTGCTTTTGCACGGCAATAATGGTCCGATGGCCCCACCTCAAACCAAAGGCAATTGCGCTGTGTTGTGGCCGGAATTTTGGGTGGCATTTTATGCGCTTTTCTTTAATGCACTTCTGCGACAGCGCCCCGTCCACCTGCCCTGTGTCCATTGTTTCCATTCGGCGTCACCACTTGGTTCCCGCACCAGAAAACGGAGGGACCGGCTGCCCCTTTTTCGGTCAACCGAAAATAACCCAAAACCATTTTCCCACTATTCAATGCCGGCGGCAGAATGCGGAATGGCGTGGGGTGTGTGCCTCTCACGCCAAGCGTTCCACCGTGTTTACCGTGGGGCGTTTGACGACACAGAGGCCGCACGCTGCATCCAGCTCGGTGGCACCGAGATTGCAGGCTTTCCACAGTGTCGCGTAGGGGCCACTGCGTTGCCTTGGTCGGTGGGGGATTGGTGGAATTGTCGCGGTTTGACAAATCTTGTCTTGCATGTAACATGAACTCTTCGTTGGCTTCTCAATGGCACCAGTGGGGCGAGCGGGTGGTGGTGGTGGTGGTGATGCGATAGAGCAACCTTGCGGCGCACACAATTTGCCTGCTTACTCGGTGGTGGACACGGATTAACATCTGTAGCTCGTTGTGATGCCAGATGTTTAGCATGTTCTGCGCAGGTGAGCTGCAGGGTGACGCACTGCAGTACCTGGTGGTTCCTAATGCGCCATGCACTGCTCCATGATGGTAACGAGCTGGAAAGCGGGAATAGATAGCCGATGCAAGATACGTCAGAATCCGTATGCACATAATCCGTGATTAGAAATACTTCGTAGGTACCAAGAAGCATTTCGATATCGCATCAAAGCGTTTCGAAGCATACAGAAGCATCTAGAATGGCGAAACAATTATACATAGAAACGCTAATAGAGTATTTATTCAGCTAAGGCATCTAAACTCATATTGTTTTATAAACTAATTACTCTTGATTTCGTTCGTTTCTTTACTGAGTGTCACCGAAATCCTCCGTTAAAATAACAGACTGAATAAAATAAGCAAATCCAACATCAAACCGGGTTCGTTGCTTAGGTGGGCAAGTCTTTTGATTCGAACCAAAAACGAGCCATCGCAACGGCATGCTTTTAATTACTTGAAAAAAGTATCGATATTTTTAATGAACAGTGCGTTTGATCATGAAAACTATTTGAAAACAGTTTGGCAAATAAGGAAGTGTTTTTAGTGATAAAAACTCACGTTTCTGGCTGGTATTGTATTATTTTTAATTCCACGAGCCACGAGCAGCAACAGAAGCATGTGCTCATCCTGGTTTTGTGTACTGGCCAATTAATAAAGTTGCTAATCCTCAGGTTTTTGCCCGACATACTGCATTTTCCATCGAGACATAACCGCCTGACGTCCAGTCGCAGTTGCCCATGCAACTCGTTCACCCGAACCGAAACGACAATTTCAGGAAAGAAAAAAAAATCCAATTTCGCTCTCTGCTGCACACACCATCAAGCACGGGCGTCATCGATCCAGCAATCGCCTTGCATCACCCGGCCCGGGAACGGTCATCGTTCCGTAATCTCCGGCCAACCGCGACACTGAAGACGTCACTCTCGGATTTGCAAAGTTTCGCTTTCGCTTTCGCTCATCTCAACAGCCTAGTTCTCAAGCAGCGGCATCGGCGAGACGGGCGGAAACTCGAAGGCAGAACGCCAGCCTACACCTGGGGAGCTGCCGAGGGATTCGCGATACCGAAAGGTGTCAAAATGGGAGGCGTTTCAGGTCAAGAGATCTGCCACACGGTGGCGCATCAATCGCATCATCTCGATCACGATAAGGTGTCTCCTATTTTGCCCCTTGTTTGGCTGCCGTCTGTCTGTCTGGATGGAGGCGTCGCGTGGGCTGCTCTCAGAGGCACGAGGTGCGACTCTACTTACGGAAGAGCGGCGACCGCAAAGATGTGTCAAGCGGCAACAACCACAGCAAACAACCTCACCTTTCGGCGCGTGGTGTACCATTCTTCTTTGGCGGAACCTTCACCGAGCGAATGCAGCGCGATGCATTAGATCCCGATCAACCGATCGACCGCCGACCGAGGAGGTCTGTCTGGGAAGTCTGGGCTTCTTGTATTCAACCACCCCAAGCGAACGGTGGCGGCGCTCAAAAGTTCAAGACTCTTGCGGATCATTAATAAAGTGGAAGGAAGGGCTCGCGCGAGGAGTGTCTGGAGTCTGGAGGTTTGACTTCAGCAGCACCACACCACCAATGCACTGATGGTCTGATGCTGACGGTTGTTTTTTCTTCTTCTTTTCCTCCCTTTTTTTATTACCGCTTAATAGACTCCCTTCCTATCTCCTCCCCCCGGGGGGGCTGGTCTGGTGAATGTCGCGCCTCTTCGCTATTTACTCAAGCGCGCGCGATCGCCTCCCCTATCGCCTAATGCCGTCGGTCTAGCTCAGCCGCGCTCAGTTGAAAGTGTTTTCGATTCCCACTACCCCAGCGGTAACTCACCCTCCCCCAACCCCTGTTGCGATTTGTTGTGCCCTCTGTGGTGGTGGAGAATGTGGCAGCCGAGAAGGCGTTTAATCGATCGACGAATTAAGAACAGTCGTCTTCGGTCGCTGCATTGCTGTTGAGAATGATGCTGATGATGATGATGATGATGGGAGTGTGGCCTCCCCCTTTAACCTCACCAGTAGTGTAAGGGATGAAGATGCTGGAACGTATGACGCTTCGGTGACAGATCTTTCGTGGAAGAGGAGATTCCGACTGCGATGCTTCGTTCGTGGCTGCGGTGTGGCTGATCTGTTCGTGATTAACATGGCTCACTAGAGCTGTACCTGGCGTTGTTCGACGAACAATCATACGCCGACGATGCATAGGGTTGTTCGCCTTGATTTCAATACCCCTGGCCTACCGTTTCCACGGGCTACTCTATCGATAAAGCATACTTTATTGGTCGTCCGATGGATGATCAGAGCATTGCTGCAAGCCTCTTCATATTGATTCTGGTAGCAGCAAAAAAGGGTGTCTCAACAGAGGCTGCATTAATATGAAAACGATTAAGATCCGTGGTATGAACTGTATAATTTTATCATTTTAAGCCCGCAACCGCCACCCGGCCTCACTTATTTTCAATCGTTTATTAATGCGCCAATGCCGATACTTGTTGGCACATCCAGATGATGATCCTGAAAAACTGCTAAACATTTAACATCCTTAACTGCGACTGAGAGGCATCTATCTTGTATTTGGAAGGCTAAATGAATTATTGGAAAATTAAATACGAAACGATCAGAAATCAATCAAGAATCCATGTGTGCTTTAACGGCACCGGTCATCTCCAAGAAAAGGGGGGATTTTTTGTAGCAAAAATGGTGTAGTAGTCCTTGAACGAACAAAACCGAACGCAGTAATCTATGAGAGGCGTAGCATCCGCCCAAAATGTTTAGTTGTACACCAGCCAAAAAGCGTTGCAGAAGCACAGTTCGATTGGCAATTTATAATCGAAAAATATCAACATTGATGCCAGAATAGCTGGACTAACGACTTGGCGAGCGACGGCGTTCGATCGGTGCGAGCGATGGAGGAATCTTCTGCCTGATAATTAAAAATGATGAATCGAAAACAATACCAATATAACTCTCGAAACAGAAGAAGAGCGTCAAACGGTGATGTCAGAGAGGTATTGTCCCAAATTCCCACACCCAGTTTGAAGGGGGTTTTTTAAACATAATTTTGTTCGTGTTTGAAAATAATTTGAGTGGTGCATGGAAACTGAATTCTTTCAAAAATATTTTTTTATTTAGGATCAATCGAAGAAAGCCTAACAAAAATAAGTAAGGTGGTTCATTTCTAAAGTTAAGTATGTAAAACTCATTTTTGTGCCAAATCGCTAACGTTGGTCTTTCTTCAAGCCCTCATACAGATTTTATTAATAATAAGTAAGAATTCAACAGATTTCATGTAAGAGAAACATCTGCCCAATTGCAACATAGCTTAACCGCTCTCAAACATCTCTTTTACCCAGACACAGGTTCCCCATCGAACGGATAAGAGCAGCTACAGAAGATCGTTCACAACCTTCCACTAGGACCACCATCAGAACAGCACAGAAAAAGAAGAGGATGCTTCATCGATAATAATGACCAACCAACCTAGCCGAACAAACATGTTTCAACGACCAATCATGAGGAGCATGGCGGAGACGGCGGCGGCGGCGGCGACGGAACTCGATCCGATACGGTACGTGGCCGATGTCGCGCAGTTTATTAATCGATTATGCAAGGGCCATCCCGGCGAAAAGGTCGTCCCTGTCTAGCCCTAACCCCTGGCCGAAATCTGAAACGCTTGGCAAAAGATGACTTGTCGCTGGCCGGGCGAACCACTCGCAGCACACCGCAGTGCGTTCATCCGGTTTTCGGGTTGACCCTACAATTAATCCAAGGTCCAAGCCGCAGATGAGATGAGTCGTCAAGTGCTGGCCTGCGCAGCGGCGGGTACATACCTCAGTAAAGCCACCCGGGTGCCGTGTGCTTGGTTGGTGGTGACGAGTTTTTGGTTTTCCCCCCGTTCGAGTCGTTCGAGCGCCTCCCGCGTTTCATGGTTAACGGGTTCCGTGACCTGCTCCGTCGGTATGGCATGGAGCATCAGGGGTCGGAACGACCGCAAACCACCCCAAGGAGCCCGGTGGCTTAGGTTAGGACCCCACATCGAAAGCCGTCTTCGTCTTTGCGTTTTGCACACGGTAATTGAGAAGGAAGGAAGAAGAAGATGCTTGATGCAGATGCCGGGCCACACCTCACGTCGCGCCGAATGTGGCCTCGAACTATGCAGTCGGAGGATCGGACGTGCACTCCGTGGCGCATTGTTGTGGCGGCGAGTGACATTCCTCGATTCCTCGATCACGATCGTGATCTAACAGACACAGAACACAGAGACTCTGGATGTTGAATCCGCAAGGCACCAGCGGTCATGACGGGTGACTCGATTGCGCTCCCTTTGAATTGGGAATTCTAGGGAGTGTCCAACAACCTTGCCAAAGTCATCGCAGAGTGTGCGAGTGTCTCGGTGCCGGAATTGGACTTCAATTAGCTCCATTGATGGCCACCTTTCGCCGGTGATTAATTGATAATTTACAATGTTTCGTTCGTCTAGACTGACTGAAACTGACTAGAAACAGCAAGTGACCGCTTGTGGTGTGAATCATTACTTTCATGCCAGGGACACCGATTAGTACACAGTTCCTGGTTGCTGATAACTCTTTCTCGATCGTTTCTAGTTGAACTAAACAAACTGCAACACTCGGTGGAGTAATTCCAATTGCAACGTCATAAAATGGAATGCGCGATCAGTCACCAAGAGAGCAATCTCTCTCTCTCTTAAACATCCCTTATCGATTCATCTTTGATGCTCTTTGACGAGACGAGTGTGCGAGCCCTGACCAAGAATGCATCCACGTCAGACGAGATAGCAATGTGTGTGCCATCGGAGGCCGTGGTGCTCTGAGGTGAAGTGTCTGCCTGCGCCTGGTTTCAGTGGAAAGATTAATGAAGTCGCACATAAACGGCTCATCGCATCATAAACACTCGAAATGAAAGGCATCAACCGCCTGTTGCTGCCTTTTGTGTCAGAGGGGTCAGATGGATTGCAGTTTCGGGGCCGTTGTTTCGGTTGTTTATTTTAAGCCCGTGCTCATCAGGGCAAGGTCGCGGAGCACAGGATCAACTCCATGCTAATGGGAGCCCCTGGAGGTCGATCTGTTATGTTTTATTTCGATCCGCACCACTCCGCAGAGTCACGATCCGAACCAGTAAGCCGCGTGCACGCTCGCCATTAGCTTCCGCGCGCAAGAAGCGGACACGGACGGACATCCGCATACCTTCCGCAAGCGATGATGAGCGGCAGGATTGATTGTGATCGAAGGGACGATGGGCACACATTCCACCGGTGTCACATCCGTCAGCCGTCGTCGTCGTCACTGGGGTGCGAGTTTGTCCGCGCTAATTACATTACCGCGAGCCCAGCATACCGGACAGATGGACAGATCCCTTGGTAGCCCTTCACTAAGCTTCTCGTGGCCTTGGTTGCACCGCCAGTAGGACGGCACTTGCACCGCGGCCGCTTAGATGGTATGCCACAGTAACCTTGACCTTTGATTGCTTCTGCTTCTGGCATTAGCACCCCCTGATCCGGATACACCGGCGACGTTGCCGCAGTTGGGGAGTAATTAATTCTAAAACGCATCTGCCATCAGCAGCGGCGATTCCCTTTTCCCTAGACCGTGGCTGGCTGCTGCTGCTGCTGCTGCTGCTGTCAGCTTGTCTAACGTGCCACCCCGTCACGGATCATCGCGGAGAGGGCGAGCGGAGAGGTGGCACGGGATGGCAAGATGGCAAATTATGAAGTGTCCGCGCGCGCGTTACCAGGGTGATCTCCGTGGTATGGACTAAATGGAATTGAATCAAAGGCACCCCTGGCGCTCTTCGAAGCGATTCCGGCTTGGTGTAGTGTGTGGTTCCGCTCAGATAGAGACGCTTGGTATTTAATGAAGTTGACATTTAGCAGAGTGGGCATGCGGCCGGCAATGGTACCACCGCTCATTGGCCCCTCTTCTCCAGGTCACTGGCTATTGACCCCCATTCACCGAGCGCGCTTCACCTATAGCGACGTCACAGTATCGCGCATCTTTAAGGTGGCTTGAAATATGATTCACTTGCGAGTGCTGACCGTTGATGGCGATACAGCGGCCCCATCGTCTCTCCTACACCTTTGTCTTGACCACCACCGTGCACAACAGAGGGGGCCAATCATGTCGAGTGGGTCCATTCGCAGCTATTCGCGTAGATTCGGCGGAATGCCGATCGATGGGGATGCCTTCTCTTTTGGGGCAGGGTGGGACACTGGGGGTGGGTCCTCCGCGCAGAGAGAGAGGGCCAATCGGTACCCTCCGGCACTTGGGTCGCCGCAGTAAACCTCGAAATGTAAAGGTCACGACACAGGGGTGTTAAAACTATTTATAGTATGTGGAGGGTCCCTGGCGAACTTTTGGTGCGTTTTAATTATGCTGCCGCGGCCCACAGAACTAGGACGAGGATCATGTGCAGGAGGGCATGTTAGAATAGTGGTGTGTAGCACCACTTAGCATCAAGCCTTCGTGGCGCAATCGGTTAGCGCGTTCGGCTGTTAACCGAAAGGTTGGTGGTTCGAGTCCACCCGGGGGCGGAGAACTCTTTTTTGAAAGAACGAACGAGATAATAAAATTGTCGCGAACAAAGCGAGGACGCGATGCGTTTGACCCCCGACCCTTTGAAGAGGGAAGGGGGTTAGAACAGCGTCTTTAATTTATATAAATAGCATGGTTCTCTGAAGATAAGTGATTAGGAAAAGGGGGTAATGTTTGTAAGAAGCATCGATGTCTTTTGAAGTGTACTAATAATAGTCCATTATCGTCGTATTTTATCTTGCTAAATTATTGAACGCCATGAAGGCAACAGCTTAAATTTTTAATATTTTCCAGTAGCTTAATTTATTTCTATAAAGTTACTTACTCAGAGATTTTTTTTCTTATTTGTAGCAAACAAAAATGCTTATCGCCTTTACCTAACATTTTTAGTTGCTAATTAACTTATCATAAGTAGTAAACTTATTGGATGGAACAGTGAAATGTCTTACCTTTTACTGGTGAGGCCTTGTTGTTTCATTTGAAAGCCTTTTCGTAAGAGCAAGCACGTCGATGTTGTCCTTCAAATTTATAGTAAACCAAAAGACATCAGAACACATTCAATAAAAAGTAATCGCCAGAATCATGTTCCGAATTCAAGGATGATAAACGAAGATGAAGGTGTTGATCTTCGCATAAATTGCATTAAAAAGCAAAGAAAAGGACAATCACAGCGACTGTACACGATCTCTCCCATCAAAACATACATCTCGCGTGATGCGAGCGAGCACTAAATTTACGCTCATTATCCTCCCCCATCCCATCACCACCCTCAACTTGAACATTGAAACATTAAACGATCGCTAAAAGCATCAAGCATCGTCATCGAAACTGTCACATTAATATCGCGCTGGCTCATTGGTCAGCCTGAGTGGTGGATGCGGTTCGCGAGCATAACATTCCACTCGCAGTTCGCGCGATCGAGCGCCTCCTTATCGGATCGCGCAGAAGGTAAAACACGTGCATGTTGTCTTCATTTGTGCGCTCCGTTCAAGATCCGTTCCGTCGTCCGGTTTGCGTTCGTCGGCAACATTGTCTGTGGCGATGACCAAAGGGGTAAAGGATGACACCAGTTGGCCACCCTAGGCGAGAGGAGGTCCATCGATGGCAATGGAACGAGTTTCATGAATTTAACATGAGCCTAGATCCCTTCTTTGGCTGAGGAATGATTGAACAAACCACTGGCACCAGGATGATCTTGATGATGATGATGATGACGATCGCTAGGACCGATCAACCGGTGGTACAGAATTCTCTTCAATTCCGAATGGTGTGGTGATCGCGCGGTGCTGGTTTGATGATTTGAAAATGGCAAGGTCGCGGTCGGCATGCTGGCTCTGGCATTCGTGGCAGACTTCACTACATCGTGCAACGATCGCATCATACTGTTTGTTGTCACTCCCGGTGAGGCTTGGTCACGATCGAATCGAGCGCGACCGCAAACCATCAGCGATGTCTTTCTTGGTCGCTCTCCGAACTGCACCGATTCGTTTCCGATTCGCTTCCGAGTGCGCTTCCTTGTTCCAAACAAATGGACACCCCGCGGAGTCCCTAATTTGGAATCGCAGTTCGCGTCTCCCTCTCCGGACGCGGTCTTTTCGTCGCGTTTCACCTTGACATGGTTCCGGTGGTGGCCACCTGTTTTGGTCTCCGGAAATGAACAACGAGATGATCGTCAAACGGGAGCATGCGGTACCGCACACGCCACCGCAGCGTTCGACCTCAATTGCATGGAGATGGAAATGTCACTACGGGGGAGGTGGGGTTGGTGCACAAAAACCGCACGGCCGACGACGTGATCGCGCTACTGTTGCCGCTGCTGCTGCTGCTGCTGATTGGTAACGGTCGTCAACACTCGAGACTCAAACTGTCAGCTCGAGTTACGTGCGCGATCGGTCGCTTGGTCGGTCCATGATTATGTTGTCATGATGGTGGTGCGTGGAGCGCTCTTGGAACACCACGAGTTGACTGGCTGACTGATTGTTTTGTACCTTCTGCACCGTTGATCCTCGGTAACTTCACCCACAGGTCAACCTTTTCGTCCCTCGCTCGCTCTCTCTCTGATCCTCTTGTGGTGATATTTAACGCCGTCACACGAGAACGGACACGACATTACATCAATCCGGTAGGGTTCGTCTTCGTGCGCGAACATTCTTCAAGCAACCGGGCCGGGGACAGGAGTGTCCAATCCCTTTGCGACCGATCCTGCCACACGGAGCCTTGGAACGACCGGACTAGACCGGACCAGAGAGATTACCTCAACGAGGTGCTAATCCGGTTTACCGTTCGAGCGCCCCTTTTTGATCGTCCGCTAAATGTCAGTCAGTCAGTCAGTGGTAGATTCGCAGTGCGCGATGAGAATTAGCCGAATACCGCACATTCCGTACCGTTCCGTTCTGGTCACTGGCAGTGGCCACGCGGATTCGTGCTTCTCATCATCATCATCATCTCGGCACCTTCGCACCTCCGCATCAACAGATCAACGGCCTTGCGTGATTTATCGGTGCGCGATCACGCGGGAAGGAAGGGAAACCTGATACCCGGCCCGGAATGCCCGGAAAGCCCGCACAGAAACCGAGTTTGTCATCGACACGTGACCTTTCGCTTTCGATGATGCGTGTGATCAGCGCGAAGGACGCACACGGCGGACTTGGGCGGACAATGTTTTCCCGAGCGCGCGCGCAAATTGAAAATTAATGTTTCCAGAAGATGGATCCCCTTGGTGGGCTATCCGTTGGTCAGCCTGAAGAATCCAAACCCGGACAATGATGATTTATGATGCAGTGGTTTGCTGCAGCATCGTCAGCATATTAGTGCCAATGCGGTGCCATATTAGATTGCAGCGCTGGAGTGTCCGCGGTGTCTTGTAGTGTATGCTAATTGCAAGCGGCATTAAAACCTGTAAAGAAGACCTCATTGATCTTGCGTTTGAGGTGACCAGACGCAATTGCGGGTTGGTGTTGGTAGTGATGGTGATAATATCATGGCTGAACCATTGGCTGATCGAAGAAGATGACTCCTGTAGCTCGTTAGACCGGTCCTCATTGAACCGTTGGACCTATTGCGGTGCGCCATTTGGTCAGTATGCCAACACCAACTGAGGTGCAGCTCAACGAAGCATCGCCAGAACGTCGGATTGCTGTAAAGCAGCATGCAATGAATAAGAATGGCAGATCTGCTTACGATCGATTTCGGGCTCCGAGAAACGCGGTACGAAAGGTGCCAAACAGTAGCAACTGGAGGTATCAGAAGCAGCAACAGCAGCAGCATTGTACACCGTGCAGCCAACGATCAGATGCCGGTTTTGGGTTACTTGGATTGCGCAAGCTGCTGGTCTGCGGTCAGCTCGCCAGTCGGCGATCGCTATGATCAGCGATGAGCGCTGCAGTTTGCAACCTTTAAACTTTGGCCACCATTTCGACAAGGCCGTATGGTTCGCAGTTCGCAGTGTGCGCGCCGTTCGCATCTCCGATCCGTGATCCGATGGAGGGAGGGATGAGACCAACCAAAAAGGGGATATTGTTGTTGCTGATCCTCACCTTAATCGGTGGTCCTATACCGGGGGGGGGGGAGTGAGCGATTCGGTTTCGCCGGGGTTTCTTGGAGCGCCTGAATGTACGCCAAACGCCTGAATGTAGGCACACATGGCATGTAGGCGCAAAATATTGCCGTCTCTCTCTCGCTCTCCCCTTCTCTTTCTCACCTCACCACACTCACCAAACTCACCAAACTCACCAAACTCACCAAACTCACCATTTTAGTATCTTCGGTGCCCTACCCCCCGACTAACTAGCGCCCTACCCCCCGACTAACTAGCGCCCTACCCCCGACAAACTAGCGCCCTACCCCCCGTGCGACCCCGCCACACTCATCACCCCAGCCTCTCTGGAGCGCGGACCGCGAGCGACGCAAAAAACGAAAAACTAGACCGGACCGGTAAGTGCCCGGACCGGACAGCGGACACGGCCAGTAAAGTGCACTGCTGGCAGCCGGCAGAACCAGGAAGCTCAGTCGAGGAGTCGTAAACGAGCGCCCCGCACCGATCGGTGGCATCCGTGCACCACACAGCGACCCGAAAAATACTCCGACCGCTCCGTCCGGAACGGACATTCTTTATTCCGACCCCCCACCACGGGGTGCAAACGATGGACGAGGCCCGGATCGAGGGCTCGAAGCTGACTCGGGTGTTCCGGTCCTGAATCTGAACTTCCGGCCACCGTTCGGAGACGTTTTCTAGCCGCGGGATGGAGGTTGCGGCTTATCGGCGAAGGATGTTCTTGGCCTCGGCCTCGGAGGCAGCCAGGCGTCGGATGCACGGTCAGTCCGGTGGTGCGGTGATGCGGCTAGACCCTCGGTTTGTGGCCCACAAGCGTAAGAGAGCAAGAGAGGCGTCTCGCCGGTGGCAGTGGATGGCAGTGGATGGCCGAACGGTACCACCAGCCCGGTTTCGCCCCGCGTGGGCTCTTACCTCAAAAGTCGGCGTGATCCACGCGCTCTCATTCTTCAGGCATACCATCTTGGCGCGGATGTCCGTCGCAAACGGATTCTGTCCAACTTTTAAGACAAACAGGCCGAATTTCTGCGGGACGGACAGGCCATGGTAGTCAGCGGCAGGAAGGCTTTCGACGACACGGGCTCCTACCAACTGCAAGTCCGGGTTCATGCCTATGGCCTCCCGTTCGTTGCCGCAGTCCAACGAGAAGCGCGGCATTTGCAGCGCGGTGCTGGAACGGGGCCATCGCGGAATGGCTGTCGCTCTCGCTCGATGCGCCGCACCTTCTCCACCACATCCTTCAACACCTCCACATTATCGTCCTTGCCGGCCCCGAGGCAGGTGCACTTGGCTATGTGCTCCTCAAAGGCGGCCATACTCTGCACACCGTGCTCTTTGGCCTCACGAGCCAGATAGAGGAGCATGTGGCAGTGGTAGCTGGTGCCTTGCTGTTCCGGATCCTGCTGCTCTGGCCGGAAAAGCTTCGCCGACCCGGCGACGAACTCCTTCAGGTGCGTGCTGGCGGGCAGATTGAATGCCGTCGCATCCATGGCCAGCATTCGCACCCCCAACCAGAGCTTCAGGAACGGCTCGAACATGGCGGCCGAGAAGTAGTTCCGAAAGGCAGTCACACCCACTGCAAATGCATAGCCTTGCTCTTTCCGCGTCAGCGAGTCCAGGCTGGCATGTTGGATCTCAGCGAGCATCTCGGTGGGCAAACACCGAGACGCTGCCTTGATGGACTTGAGCAGCTGCTGATGCTTGGTGCGATGCTGCAGTATCGTACGCATGATCAGGTCGCACACGATCACGTCCCTCACGGGGTGGAATGCGGCCAGTTCGTGCACGGGCGACGGACGGCACACAAACTTCTTCTTGGCCGGGGGCGCCAAGAAGCATTCCTCACCCTGTTCAGGACCTGCCTTCAGCGGGTAGTGCGGCACGTTCCCTACACGCCAGGCCTTGCACTGCCCTTTCGGCCACACATCCGCTGCGGTCGAAGAAGCCGTCCCTGTAAGTGCCAGAAGCAGATGAGTATGTTGAGAGAATGAAATGGATGAAGTTAAGCTCAAAATGTTGTTCTTACCCATCACCAGCGCACGTGCTTCAGCATCTCCGATGAAATGGGCTAGTTGCACCGGGATGCACGGCAGGACTGGGTCAGGATCACTGGGAGATGAGTGATTTGGTTTGCGCTCTCCACAAACTAGCGCATGAAATCGGCGTCTTTGGGTTTCTGGTCGCCAACAAACACCGTACCGGCCGTACGCACTTGGCCTCGCGGCAGCACCCGCCCCATCACCAGCCAGGTTCGCTTGTACCCCCGACCGGCATCCAGCACCCCTGGGCACCCCGAGCTCTAAACGGGAAAAAGAAAACACATCCATTGCCCCCGGCCCCTACCCCTGCCCTGCCCTGCACTCCTTTTAACCTCAGATTACTTGGTCCGCTCTTCGACCTTCTCTCGGATTCGCACATGGAATCAGGGCAAGCGGACATAGACTGCTAGAGGAGTAGCTGGGGGAAGGGTGGGTGAGATAAGTTAAATTTATTTTGCATATAAATTAATCGCATTTACCGCAGATCCATCCATTCGATCCAATCATTGGCCGGTGGGGGGTGATGGGAGAGATGACGTGGCGAAAGGCGAAAGGAGTTACAACGCCAACGAGAAGGAGGAACGCGAATTACTAATTACTAATTAATTAATCGGCGAAGCACAAACGGAAAACGGAACAAAATTTAGTTTCGACGAAACTCAATTTTAAAAGCAAATCCATATACAAATTTTAGTAAGAAGTAACGCTACAAAAATCGATGCTGAGCGAGAACGCGTTGAGGCAGATGGATGAAACTCATGTCAATGACTAATTTGACTGAACACGATGGTGGGCATGGTTTATGTTTCCTACGCTTATTAAGCGAAGCTGCGCGTACCTCCCGCGGCAGGACATGAAGAGGTGTGTCGCGCCAGCATTCTGTGCCCAGTGGCCGAATGTGCCACATTGAGATCGTGATTGGTGTATGCTATCAATCAACCGATTGACCAGCAACCATTTTTCAATCATGGCAAATCAGCCAGTGTGGCTGTGTGTGCCACTAATCACTGCAATGGCTGCCAATATGATCCAATATGCGCATGGATCGCCAATCGATCCGATCGAGGACACATCGGATCGAGGAACGCTAAACCGCGAAAGCATCAGATCGGGGACAATCGGTGGTGTTTGTTTCGCAGATCATCATTAATAAGAAGAAAGATGTAGAATCTGAGACTAACAATGCTCCCAAAAGGAATTGAATACATTCGAATACACGCAACATAATGTTCGGCTGCGTGCACAGGTTAAATGCTAACTAACGCTTGGTACCTCGCGCAGCCCGGTACACACTTACCGCCAGTCTCACTTATGCATGCCGAGAACGCTAATGACATTTTCTACTTTTACTGGGTGATGATGATGAGGATGATGATGGTGATCGTTCCTGGAGTAAGACATTCCATAAGAGTTTCAAGGTTTGCGGCACATAAAGCATGCTTAAACACACATGAGTATGTTGCAACCTTCTCTAAACACAATGCTCGGTAACGTGCATCGTTTATATGCTAGCCAACGTTAAATGCCTATTGGAGAGCCATTTCCAAACTCATCATTACCGGTAATGCACATGGGACCTGGAGGGATAGACGCGCAAATTGTGCAGTATATTCGACTAAGTTGGTTTCGGCACATATTGCACATGTTGTGCTCAACATCCACATCCCAACGGCATAGAACGCTAAATATCTTCTGAGTTGGTTATTTTCTACTCCTCATCAGCCATCAAGCTGATCCTGGCGATGACGAGCAGCATGGATCAAAGTCAACCATCCAGGAGTCATAGACGAACCACGAATGTCCATCGAAATGTTTGACCACTAGCTAGCTTTATGTGCTACACGGGGAAAATCGCCAGGAAAAGTAATGGTACTGATCGCAAAGGTAATAAAGCATGGAATGGAAACCATTGAGGGCTGAGCATTCTTGATCGACGATACAGATTCCTTCTCCTTTACGTGTTGCATTAACATAGCGGGAGTGCGGGTGTGAAATGAGCCTAAAACGACCAGCAAAATCCAGCCCATTCGGAAAATCAAGAAAGTTTGGGAAATGAAAATGCATCATAAAAAAGTATAACTGATGGTGGACTCAATCAGAGCACTTGGCTGGGAGTTGTCTTCTCAACTGCACCAGACATGGACCCTTTCATTATTGTTTCCATCGCTCGGGCACACGATGGTTGAGCATAAATTATTTTCCTGTCAGGATGACCGAAATTGGGTGAATGGAATCGGAAAGGCGACAACATGGATAATGTTAGAATAGCATGGAAGAGTATGTTCTCGTTCTGACTAGGAGCGCCTCAGATCGACCGAAGAGCATCCAGAGAGGGTACTTTGTCGGGTCAGCTTCATTATCACTACTCCTTCCAGAGCGTCGGCAAGCCGGATTAGATTCTCCGCCTTGGATAGGGCTTCCTGCTACTAATTCAGAATGCCAGAGAAAGCATATCACTGTGCAGGAGATGAAAGGGAATTCTCAGATTCACATACAGCATCCGGCTCTATCCGGGACCCAGGATGGCCCCACATACAGCGGAAAGCCACCAGGGTGTAAGCGTATGCAAATGGAATTTGTATCGGCGAACCGACCAAGGGGCCTGGCCTTACAATTTCAAAAGCGTTTTTGAGAGCGAGAAATTGTAACATTCCGGCCTTTGGGTGTGGTGTGCTTTCCCCGGGAGCCTGCGCTTGCAACCACAGCGCACTAGCAACACTAGAAACAAAATTAAGGTCTACATTAAGATAAATCGGTTTCGGACGCAAACCGAGTAAAGCATAACATGGATTTGCGGCCTCCAATGGTTTGGCTGGCTGCGTAGCCCGCGCAGCGTTCCCGGATTGAGGCCCTAGTACAAATTGGACCTTTGATTGATCATCCTTCCGGGCCCTTTATCCTCCTATCCGGTTTTTGACGCCTCTTCTGCTCCCTTCGTTCCCGTGGAGTCCATTACCATTTGAAACAAACCTCACCGGCCCGGTGGGGGAAACGAGTGTACCAACGGCACTGGAATGGCTCCGCTGTGAGCCCGAATGAATTGAGCCTTCTCAACCTGACACGCAGAAACCGCATCGGATCGATACGGAACGGTATGCGAGGACTATAAAGACGAAAGCGGAAGTATCTATGGTGCCACGTTTTTGCCCTGGCTGGCTTTTTACTTGATTATTTATTTACGGATCTTATCACATGCTTAACGGGGTTCATCAAAAATTCAGGTGAGATCGGTATGAATTCTTTCCGGCACCATCTGCTGGTTCTGGTGCTGCGTCTGCTGCTTCTGCTGCCACCAGGACACCACGAGCGTAGACCCATTCCCCACAGGTGTTTGAGGAATTCGCACCCATTTTCCCCGGGTACGTGTGGCTGCGTGTGTACAGCGGTGTGCCACCATCATATCTCTGGCGACGATGGGTTGACGGAAGGCGTAGTCCTCGATTGTCCTCAACTCCCGGCGCATTGTGCACAGCGAGTGGTCCTAGACGACGAACGCAGACGACGGGTGTCCTGTGGCGTGTCTCTCTTTCGGGGATCGTGGCCAACTTTGCTTTCTGTTTACTTCAACATTCAAACTACCCAGAAGAAGTGAGGAGTGTGCTTGATGAATTAAGGAACAAATCATTTGACACCCAGTCGTATGAAGTGATATGATTTGTGATAAAAACAACGGCGAGATGGGTAAATCATTCATCAAACAAGATGAGCTTATTCCAGAGCACAATATTATGCATTACTGACTCATTTACGTGGACACAAATGGAAACAATTATCAAAAGATTCATTACGACTCGTCCATATAATCCTTAGCCGAGAGAGAGAAAAGGGGAATTGTTTTGTTCATCTGCCCCCACTCGCAGCTAATCCCACCATTCGCTTTGTCTAGCACCATTTGCTGGGCTCTAGCGTAACCCTTTTCCTTTGCCATCCACGACAGACAACAATGTGCACCACGGGGCAGGCGGTTCTGCACCGAGCCATATTGCTGAGGCTCGAGGATTTTCTCACCTGGCCGGATGAAGTGGGCCACAACATGGCTGGAGTTGTGCTCTCGTCGTCATCGTTTGACGGTGAAAAATGAATATGGCCTGGGTCAGAGCTGAAGGATTGTAGTGAGGCTTTGTTGCTTCCGTGTTAAGCTTCCACTGGGTTCGTAGTTCCCGGTTGGAACGCTGTTTTCGGTTGCGCTTCCATCGGTGGTTGCTGTTCCCGGAGCGTCCCCGTGAATCGTTTAGAAGCCATTGAGTGTGCCTGGCGAATGGAGGTCTAGGTTGCGAGGTGAGAAGCCTTCTGTCGCGTGAAATACGGGATGCAAGGCACCCGGCGGGGGGGGGGGGGGGGGGGGGGGGTCGAGTGTGTGTCCGCAGGAGAGTGAACGACAGGAGAGACAGAAACAGGATGTGTCTGACCATACCGGGGGAGGCATCCACCCACAGGACCTTTGCATGTTCGGGTGCTGTAATTTGTGGCAAGCAGCAACAGGATCTCTCTGTGTACCGGAGCCGGTCACTGCCAGCTCCCTTTTGACCACAAATTGTGACAAGGACATCGCCGGAAACCAGCCCTGTGGCTGCTGCTGTTGCTGCTGCTGCTGCTGCTAGCTTTTGGTAGCCACACGATGCCACATATGTTATGCTTTCGAATACCGGTACTGCCCTGAACCGGACAGTTTGGTCACCAACGACGGTGTGTACTAACTGAGGCGAAAAATGAGACATCCTTTGAGGCGGAGACCGAAAGCGGAAGGAGCAAACCGAAAATTGCTACCGTCCGGGGGCAATGTAACCAACGTCGCAACCGGTTTTGCCCTCCACGTCGGGTGAGGTACCGTCGCGACCAAACCTGATGTCGATGATAACGATGATGGTGATGATGATGATGATGATGCGAGATAAACCGTAGCAACAAACTTTTCCCTTTCTCTCTCTCTCTCTCCGTGTAACCGCAGCAATTAGCCAGCCTACATGGATGGCCTGGTAGCACCGAAGCACGCCCGGCCATCACCGGAACTTCCGTCTGTGTCGGAGAATTAATTTGGATAATGAGTGACACAAACCACACGAACACAGACACACTCCGACGTATACACATCCCGTTTTGTGGGTTCGTAAATTATACGGTGGCTATTGTGGCGTCGAAGGGACAAAAATTGAGCTATTTGGTCCAGTTGAGCTTTTGACGGAATTTCGACGAAAACAGCCCCCAAACGCCAACGCGTGCTTCCTCTACACCGCCTCGCTATGTTCTACGCCCTGTTCTGTGTGGGTTAGTTACATTTACAATGGACGCGCTGAGTTGCTGTGAATTTCTAATTTTAGCTCGAGAGCAACTTTTTAACTTTTCTCCACGGGTGACTCGTGCGGATTCCGGGGAAACACACCCCTGACAAAAGTGCAATAGAACCGGACATGGTCAATGGAAGTTTAGGATTTGCCACAAGGGAAGTTAATTGGATGTGATGCCGGTGGCGTGTCGATTCTGGAAAGTGTTATCCATTTAGTGTGCAACTATTACAACGGAGCATGTTTTTGGGGCGCTATATTTCCCAGTAGAGCGATAACTACTAGAGGCTGTTTTGACGATGCGCGCAGAGTGACATTTGAATTTGTAAAAGCTTTCCTTTTGGGTTTTCAAAAGGTCATTTTGGTATGTTTTTTGTAATATTATTCAATGCATATGTTGGAATTGATGATTGATGATACATCTGCAATGGTGTTTGAAAAATTGAATGAAGAAACATTTTTTCAACATTTCTTCATTCACCAGGTAAAGGAGTTTGAGACTCTTTGGTTATTTAGCCATTTCAATTTCTATAAAAAAACCCGGTTTTTACCGGTTACCTGGCGCCTCCATCATTGGATTTCGGAAACGGAGCTACGTTATTTCGTTTTCCCGGCAGTGCGATCAGTTTTGGCATCGGTATCGGTTGGGCTTTGGTAAAAGAAAAATACATTTTAAAACCGCATACCTTCAAATTATGTAATAAAACTGGTTGATACTTTAAACTATGAGTTTGTATGAGTTTGATAGGAGTTTGAGACCCTTGCTTCAAATGATTAGTTCTGATTTGTAAACACAACTGATAAGCCATACTTTTACCCCTGTTTTATGCTTCCAGACTTTCCAGGAATGATTAGTTCTCACTAGGAGCACGCGGGAACTGCAAACCTCTCACCACACTACCACCAACCACGGTATCGACGATCCCGGGATCATTATTTCGCGTGTTTCGCGAGCTAATCTTTTTCCAACCACCTCCCCCTCCTCCTTCTGCCAATAATCCCCCTGTTCGAGCACCCTTAATAAGCCCCCACCCCAAACCGGTGGGCAGGGCCAACCGCGAGTGAGCCGATGGGAAGGGGGGGAAACGAAAGTTGGCCCAAGCCACGGGTTCTTTATCAAAAAGCAATCGAGAACAATTTTATCCATCCCCTGCCCCACCCTGAACGGTGGCGCCTCGAGGGGATGACCCAACCAGCTACAGCAGCAGCCGGAACCGGAGCACAGCCTCCCGCCCGCCCGCCAGCGGCCGATGGCTGTAATTAAATTAAACGTTAAAGTTTCGGCATCTCTATTAGTGGCTTTGCCCAATTAGGGCTGATATTGATTTTTGTTGATCGTTACCGATGGTGGTGCTCTGAAGAGTCTCCGTCCGCTTCGCCATCCCTTCCGTGACAAGGGCACCGGACATGTGCGTTTGTGTTGCTGGCGGCTCCCCGGGCTTTTCCGCCAGAAAACCGCCCTCCGCCGAGGGAGAGGAAGCGATTCGCATCGGTGGGCGATCGGTGTCGGTGTGTTTGCCAAGGATCCCGGGGAATCCCGGGTCACGAGCTGCTAATGATGACGCTGACGCCATGTACACCGATGTCCATCCACCGACGCCTTGTCGAGCCATGTGTTTATGGGAGTTCGTGAGAAGCAATCAATGGGATTTGCCGACATTTTCGACCGAACGAGCGACTGTCAGGTTACGTGTGGCTTTTCTTGGGATTCGCTCGGACACTGGTCTTGTTCCGTCTGTCTGTGGTTCTGGGGCCACTGATTTCCTTCGCCACAAACTAGTGCTCCTCAGTCGGAGTGGTGTGGAATGTGTAACAAGACAACAACACGCGCCACTTCGTTGTCGATGGCAGATTGTCAAGCGACAAAACGAGAGTGACCGCCAGATTAGGGGCTTGTGGTTTTTGTGGCCGGAAAGATACCGACCGAGAGACGCTTCTGGTCGCTCGTTGCGGTGACATCGGTGAAGATAATCCAGTGTCTTTACGGATCCGGCACCGCAGTATGCTCCAATCGCAGCAGGCTGGTCGTTGGTTGTAATAAAGTATGATGAGCGGTCTGCTGCTAGACCAAATCGCAGGCGTAGTACAATTCTTGAAATATGGACCGAGATTTCCAGCGAAATCTGGCCAGTTTACAACCCAACATATGGTCGGTTCACTGGGGGAAAGGATTACACCAGATCCGCAGCCGTCCCCTTAGGCCATTGGGTGGGAAAGAACGTGCCGCTCATGTTCACTCAACGAGATCGAACTCTATGTAGGCGATTCACGGCCACAAGACTCTCTCTCTCGTTTCTCGAAAGCAACCCGCAGATCCGCCGCAGGCCATTCAACAGGTGCACTCAAGTCGGCTTTCCTTTTCCCTTTCGATACTTTTCGACAGAAAGATGATTTCCATTAGACAAATTGCTTGACAGACATTGGTGCTGCCTCTGTCGGGCGTGCGACACAATAGCACCGAGCTCCATGTCATGTTGGCCATGTTTTGTGTCCGATTATGTTGTTCCGAGCTGCCAGCTGCGTTCCGTCCAGGTCAACGTGCTCTGGTGCGGGAAGAAGGCCCTGCGGTCGACCGTAAATATCCTTGGCCTCGTTAACGGTGGCAGGCATGGTGGGTAATTGGGAGATAAATTCATCCCCACCGCCTCTCTCTCTCTCTCTCCCCTTTCTGGTTGGATAAAGGAGAACCAAAAATGGTCCAAAAGGGTGCCGGAGATGGACCTGGTGGCCAAAAATCGCAAAATTCCTTAGGATTCGGTCGACACCGGCGGGGGCACGGGAACAGTGGGTGTAATGGGTTTATGTTGTACACGCGAGCCACCCCACCACCAACACCAGCGTGGATGGATGGAGAGTAAGCATAAATAACGATGAACAATGGTTGGCTCGGTCTTCCCGCCTCCTTCTACCGAAAGAGCGGGCGACGGGTTGAACGATGGCCACTCCGCCCCCCTTGACCGGGCGCGATGCTTTGTTCTGTTTATGTTTTGTGCGCCACGTGCGCGCCACGTGGAGTGGCTTATCCCGGAGGCATAAACCGACCATCATGCGGTCAAAGTGGGGACAGGATTTTGGGACAGAGATTATGAGTAACTTGCTCGTGTGTGCGAGTCACATGTAGTGTATTTGACACTCCCTGGACATGGCTGAGCTTGAATTGAATAAATTAACCGAAAGTCAAGCTCGAAAGCCGGCCGACCAGCAGGCCACCTCATCGTCACCTCGATTTTCGGTTGACCGCTCGATGCCCTCCACCCTTCCGAATGCCTTCCGGGGTCCGCGCGATCATCCCGGATGGTTCCAAAAGCAGAAACCACTTATTGGCTTTGACCGCAGCGGTGTTGGCTGTGCGAGGCTTCGATAGTTCAGCGTCAACCGTTCGGTTGCGTTTCGGATTTCGGATTCGCGGTTTTGTTGACGTTGTACCGTCGCCGGCGGCGGCCGGGGTGCGCGGTTTTGGGAAATTAATTACCTGCAATCGGAACGGGCTGTAGTGGTGGAGGACGGGGGGAATACAGATTAAATTACCGTTCCCTGCAATAAAACACATTATTGAATTTACCGCATTCCGACGATTGGGAGGCGATTGGGCGAAGCGATTTGTGACCGACTCCCGGGAATCCCTGGGAGGCGTTGTCGTCGTTGTCGAAGTCATAGCCAAGTGAACACAGGCTCTAGGCCATGTGAAGATTTGTGACGAGAGACGCGGTGGGGATAGTGGTGGTAGAGTTGGAACCGTTGGTGTGGTATGTTCGGTCAAACCACAGCCACCGGCGACCGAGTTCGAGCGGCGGTTTAAGCGAGAACAACAAATTAACCTGGCAGCACGATTTGCAGGGGCGGATGAATCATTTCGATTGGATACGCTGAAGCAACCGCACGATAGCTGTTCAGGAGGTGTTTGGAGTTTGCAAGAGGCACACGAACCGAAGACCGGGTAGCGAGAAGTCCTTCGTATCGTCTTGGTGCTCCCAACAAGTGTGGTTATAATTGGATTTATTTAGCAGTAGGAGTCGTGAGAGCAGACGTTTATATGGCTATTAAAATACTTCATTAAACATCAAACATTAAATATTTCATTTATTGGAATGTGTAGTTTGAGCTCTAACTCAAATTGAACTGCAAGAGACTACTTGCATTAGAAGTCTTCCCGTTCCATTTGCTTTTACAACTACTGTTGCATATAATTTAATTATAATTTACTTGTTTTTCTTTGTATCTATGTTATTAGCAAGCAGATTTATGATTTGCGAGTTCTCGCTCTTCTCGTGATCAATTATTATTTCGTTTTGTAGTAAAATTACAAAATTAGTTTCCCATTCGTCCTTCTTGTTTATCTTCTAATTCATGGTATTAGCTGGCAGATTTATTATTTGTATAAACAAACATATTGTTTTCCTTCTCCCAATAAATGTTCCATTTTGTTGTACAATTACGGATTTATTTGGTGCTTATCAGGCTTATTATTGATTGTTAGTTATGCGATAATAAGCTATTGAGATAAATTACCTTCAATGAATCTCAATAGCTTAATGTAAAGAGATCCTCATTCTTAACACTATACCTATTCACTTTCCCTCTGATGCCCTCTTGTTCTACTCCATTTCAAAAACAATAACTCTCGACAGATTTCTACCGATCCTGGATTTCCATACGCGCTGCTGGCACCCAGTTAAATCTGTTGACAATACCGAGAGCACTCAAGCGAGCGGCAGTAACAGCTGAAGGCCAGACACAGACAAATGAATCCATGTTTCCGATTCCCCCTTTTCCTGGTTTTCCAGTGCGGTGTGCGGTAGGGGCGTTCGAGTGTTTCCTGTTTTCCACTTCAGGAGCGATAGCCGCAGAACGGTCTCATGATGTGTCTTACATGAGTGGAGTGCTCTATGATTACGGGAAGAACATAATCTTCAATCTTCCGATATACACACCACCTTACACCGTACCGGAATGCTGCTGCTGTAATTGTTGTAAAAGCATTGTACGCGCACAGTCGTCGTAATGGCATAAGAGCCCCATTATGACCCTAGGGGTTGTTGTAAAGATTAGCAGATGGAACCTTGCTTCTACAAATACAATCCCCGGAATCAAGAAGATTGTGTACCAGAGCCAATAAAGCCCATTTGAGTTAATCGTTTTAATGGGCTCTTCTGAAACACCCGCTGCTTGGGTGTGTATGGATTGTTGGAAACGATTAAAAACAGATTGAGATCGATCATCAAATTGATCGCCTACCCTCTCTCGAAACACCTGATAACCTCACAGTGATAAGGGAACGGATGGGGTCGAGCGAATGGGAGGGCGTGGGACATCTCTTAATCGCGAACTGAATCGCAACCAATGGAGCTTTTCCAGCAACGCTTTTCACTGCCACAACGCAGCTCATCAAATGGCGCACCAAATGACAGCGGCGCAGTTACGGGGTTTCGGCTACGAATCGAATCACTCTTCTCTTCGTCCTCTGCTCCTTCTTTGCCCCCCACCCCTCCCCCCCCCAAATTGACGATGTTTCCTGGAGTAGCAGGAATCGAGTTAACCGAGTTTTGATTGCCGCTCTGGCACCTGCAAAACAACAAACCACTCGCAGCCCTTTTGGGGGTCTGTTTGTAGCTTGTTTGTTTCACCACCATCAACCACACACACCCATACACTCACAATCACAAACAAATGACCCAACAAACTACCACCTGGTGGGGGGTGCGCTGCAATCCTGCGGCGGGGCGGAGTGAACCGATAAACGCATGTTCCGGTACGGAGCGAACGGCACGGGGTGGCACCGAGGCACTCGGTAAACAGAGGGGTAAGAGGGCTGTCGGCTGGTGTGGAAAAGCGCCTGGCCGCCCCGGAAAAAAAAAACCATTTCGAGGCGTTGGCTCTCTTTCTCACCCTTTCTCGCACGCTCTCTGCGGAATTGTGGAGTGAAGTGTTTGGCCCCGATCCTAAACTCTTTCTCGAGCACCTTTTCCGGTGGCAAAAATGGTGGCTTCGACAGGCCGGTCCCGGGGATGGGAAACAATGAAGACATTTGTGAATTCATAATACATTTTTATGTACTAACAACTCGTAAAACGCGTGTCACGCGCCACCCAGGCGAGTGTGTGTCATGGCCAGGGGGTCGTAGAGGTTGTGGCACGCCCTCGCCAGGCCACGCCAGGATCTGGTATTACCTTCCCTTGCCAGGGACATTCCGGTGGACTTTTATGTGCCTTCTTCATCTTCTGCCCTCTGTCTGCCCCGGCCGTGTGTCCCTATGTGTGTGCGTTTCGGGAGGTTTTTGGGTTCTTTTGACTTCCAAATTGCCACGACAGCCCTGCCAAAGGGCTATTGAGGGGGTTCCTTCTCCTGCTGCTGCTGCTGCTGCTGCTGCTGCGTGTGCTAAATGGCGTCTTGTGCTTTCATTTTGCTGCTCCTTCGAATGTTTCGCTCGTGCTCACCTTTTTTTCTGCGCATTCTGGAATCCCGTTAAGATTGAGTCACCACGCTGGTGTGTTCCTCCTGGTGGTACGATTGTGTCGCACTGGTTCCATTCCGGGTTCCCGTATCGTGGATGGCGAGAGATATAAAATTTGTCTAGCTAAAAAAGCGGGAAATGGGGGGAAAAACAGCGAGGAAAACCATCATTATTCCGTGGTGGAAGAGACGAGAGGAAGAGACCTTCCTCCGGGGCCCGGGGAACGGAGCAGTAAAATCAAACAGAGCCCCAAAACCGTATAACTCGACACACACCGACACACGCGCGCGCGCTCGTGCTCGTTTGGTAAAAGCAAATTATGGCACGAGAAGCGCTTTAAAAGGACTCCTACTCGGGGGCCTCACGCCAGCCACTCTCAGTCTTCTGGGGTTTTGTGGGGGGAGGCAGCCACCGGGGATGGATCTAAAAAAATACGTGAAAAGCACCAGGACCAACGGGGCCACGGTGTGTGCGCGATTTCGGGAACGGATTCGCTACAGCGCTTGGCGTGCATTGTGGTCGAGCTGCTCAGCGCCGTCGCATGCCGCAGCTTCTGGGAATTTGTGGCCATTTTCTCTACTTCTCTTCATCGCCCCCTTTTTGCCCTCCGCCCTGCTTACTATCTACTTATGCTGGAGAACATTTAATTTTCATGAGGCCACCGCCCCCGTTCCGTGCCCGGTTGTCTCCGGGGAACGAGCGCGGAATCCGGGCGGCGTGTCGGTGCGGATCCTATCCTTGATCATTCTCACACCAGCACGACAGCTCTCGGCACAACGCACAAAACACAATGGGACGTATTTTGGGAGCTTCCCAAGTGAATCCACCCACTGGTTCTCCCCTTAAAAGAAGCGAACATTCCTCCCACACATTGGTGGGGCTTGATTAAATGAAGCTTCGATTGTGGCCGCGAATGCCCTCAAACGCTGACGCGTCCCAGGTCCGGAGGTCTGTAAAGCTCACTCTTTTCACATCGAGGTAACCATCGCCAGCGAGGCTGCTTCGATTGAATGAACTGGGCGGGGTTGGAATACCACATTCGATGTATTGTTAATTTGTGCTCATTAAAACAATCAACCCCACGCAGGAGCATTACTACCACAAACTGTTTTTAAATCATTCCCTCACAGTAGCAATGACAATGGGGCACGGATCGCCTGGTGCAGGAAAATTCGAGGAAAACCAGTAGCCGCACAGTAAAATCTCAGTTTCACAGGCGACACCCATTGGCTGTTTACAGCTCGGAAAATGGCGGTAACTCAAGCGCGACATTGGCATCAGCTCCTTTCCTTCATTCAATGTGGTTTCATCTGCTTTTCCACTCCGCACAACAAGGCACAACAAAGCCAAATTTGAATGGTTGCTCCGGATGTATACATTCTCGGGCGTGAATTTCCGCTGCTGATTACAGATGCTGTGACCTGTGGCCGACAATTCACGGGGACGATAGCGCAAACCGCGAATCCATGGGAAATGGTACATTTTCAACCACAACTTTCGCCAATTCCGACGACTGCGAGCTCGAGCACACGAAAACCGGACCAATGTCGGTGGACAAAGCGTTCGGTAACAGTCTGTTTCGCTTCAAATTCTATCTCCGCACCCTCCGGGGTCAAGCACTCGTGGGATGGCGTGGTGTATGCGGTGAACGTTACTACCACGTTCCGACCACTTTTGTACGCTTGGCATCTTATTATCGGGTTTAATTAAAGGGTGAGAGGGTCCGAAATGGGATCACAAAATTAGATCCAACGTTTTGTGGCTACAGTAAACCACTCCGGTACCGTTCCTGCTTCGAACCGTCACGCGGACACTTTTCACGAACTCGCCCTCGAGGACTAATTACCTCCGCCAACGTCCAGTTATCAAGCGGCATCAAATATTAACCCCCGGCACCGCGGCGATAAAGGTGATCCGGCATCCAGCACAGGGTCATCGTTAATCGACGACCTACGGCGCTAGGCCATCGAGTTACAAGCGATGTACAAGACTTGCTCGAAACATAATGATACCGCCTCGATAGCAGTTCGTACTTCAGAGGCTTATCAAGTCCCGGGGAATCCCTCACCGCGACGACAACATCTTGACGGAAGTGAACACCAGCGATGGTTGGAACAACTGTTGGGATTCATCTGTCTGTATGATGAAAGCTCAGATGAGTTGTATTTGTGTCGGCAGCAGCAGCATCAGCATCATCAACAGCAGCCAGTCGTACTTATCGGTTGCAACAGAATATTGTATGGTGCATAAGTAATGATGCCGTTGCAGTCCGCAATGTCATATGCAATTTGGCCTCATACTACCTACCCAATTCTTCGGTACGGTTTGGCCCCGATAATCCGTAACAGCACCAGCAACAAAAACAACATTCGAATTGCCTTTTTTTTATAAGCCGCCATAATAATGTCGCAGATAAATCCAATGCGCTGAGCTTCGAACCGGGGGCCGGGGCCGGAGCGATTGAAATCGATTAAGCGAGGATTTGTCGGCCACGCCGGGAGGAGCGGACGAGCCAAATGATTTCGAGCAACAAAATGGAACGCTGGATTATGTCCGCTTCGGCTACGGTGCTGTTCTCATTCTCGGCGAGCAGGAAAATGGTAAATCCGTCAAGCGAATGAGCCAGTGCCGGTTGGGATGCCCGGTTAAAATGGCTGAACATGAATAATGTACCGTTCCAGTTCCACGGTGGAAAGGGTTTCATTTTTTTTTTCGCTGAACTTTATCATCATGAAGCCGGCAAGATTTATCGTGCATTTGAAGATCGGGTTAAAGTGTCCGCCAAAGTGCTTTGATTAATGGTTTTCCGTAGTGCCCTTTTGGTGTGTGTTGTAAGCTAATGAGAAGTGAGTAGATGGTAAGCCATTTGCATCGTGGGATTGCATGTTTGGAGCTAATTTTGTCTTCACTAGGTAATTAGAATGAGCATGCAACTTGGAATCCCAATCTTTCGTTCCTATTTGTTCATTATCTGCTGGAACAGTTTGAGAACCAATTCGCGTGTGAATTGTGAATTAACACAAGCCACAATTTGATTTACAATACATGCTACAAGTTGCTACGATGTAGCACTCGATTGATGATGGGTTAACATTTGTTTCAATGTTTGTTTAGATTTTTTACACTTATCGCTACATTTTACACCTAATTTACATGTTCCTCTCGTGTAAATGCCACAACAGATAAAGAAGAACGAGATAAAGTGTCTGGCCAGACTTCTTGGCTTGGCTGGAGGGTAAACAACAAAGTCCAATCGATGCTAGACCATCATATCATAGGTCAAACCATAGTGTCAGGCGCTTACGAAGCGTGTGTTCCTAGATAAGGTCTTCTGTAAATCCCCGCTACTGCAGAGCGGGATTGCAGGAAGTTTGTGTCTACGAGTTGAAGTGATTGACATTGCACGACGTCTTCATCGCGTATTTTTATTTGGAAAATACATTATGTCGCCAGTTTCAGCACCTTTGGGCATTGACCAGCGTGCAGCGGTAATATCTCAGCACTTCGATTCAATTTTAATCCACGACGCGAGAAGATTAACCAAAACTTTCCCAACTACAACCCCCGCCAACAAAGCACCAAATGGTTCGTAGTCACTCCCAGATCCGAAATCCAGCAACATTCGTATTGGCAAGTTCGTTCCCATTCGCCACTGGAAACCGGAAACAGCAGTGGAAAGACACCTGTCACGGCGTACGGTGTGCCGTGTGGGGAAATGCTCATGAATTTCCACCAACTTTTCACTATTTCATTTGTGTTTCGGTGTTTACTTTGCGAGACCCACCAACGAGCCACTAGGGAATGGATGCGGTACGGTGTCGAGGATTTCGAAGCACGAAAAGTAGCGGAAAGTGGGAAGGAAAAACTTTTCTCCCACAAAGCACCGCCAGAATGGCTCGGTGTCCACACCGTTTGCTACATCGAAAGGCTCTCCAACTCCCAACCCACCGACATACCGGGGGCGTGAAGGTGAACTTTTGTGTCACCTCTCGAAGGCAGGTCGATTCCGCAGCTCACAGCTCGCTAGGCTTATATGGGCCCGGGCGAAAATGGAATCACTTTTTACACTTTCACACCCGCGCTCGCAATCACTCACTTTGGCACTACCCACGGTGGCACCAGCACACAACGACAGACGACAAGTCGAGGAAATGGAATCGGATTGGGAACCGTTTTCGGTTGCGCACCATTGCAGCACGGAGTGGCAAATAACTAAATACACCAAGGAATTTGCCTGCACGAGGAAGCTGGAAACAATGGTGCCGTTTGTTGCATTTCACCACGCTCTCTCTCTCTCTCTCTGTTGCTCTCTTTCCTTGGCTGGTTTATAGTTCTGTTTGCGGAGAAGTTGCATTTGGATCTGCCAGCATCACCACCACCACACCCACCACCAACTGCCACAAAACAAATGGCGGTAAGAAAGGAAATAAATCACGCTGCTGCACCTTACCGCGTGGAATGCCGTCTGGTGTTTGGCCAGGAACCGGAGGAGAAGCTGGTGGATTACTTGGAATGACTTTGTTTGCGTCGTCGTCGTCGTCGTCGTCACGCGTTAACTTCTTGGTCCAAAGCGAATCACAATCCCGAGGAGAGATGTATCCTCGCTCAAGGTGTTCAGGGCTGTTCCGAGGTAACCGGAGCAGCCGCGGTAACTTTGGAACCCCGGGAGCCCTTTAACCGACCGGAAGGAAATGCAATAAATGCAGCAGCATCTGCGCTGTGGAATGGAATTTGTTGCTCCTCTGCTGCTGCCTAACCGGGCAGGGCATGTGGACGATGGTCTTGACGGGAGCCGTGGTTCTGCTTCAGTTCTGTAATCAAATCGAATGCCAATGCTGACCGAGCATTCCATTCTCGAGTCCTTCGACGAATCCCTTGACGATGGATGGATGGATGCAGATGGTCGTCGATGTGGTCATTCCGAGATTGCTCATCAATTCGAAGACGTTCCATGGAGGCAGTTAGATCAATTGTGACTCGCCGTGCAGAAACCAGAAGGATTGAAGCATCCCGACTAGAACGTTGCAACGATTCATCAAGGGGGATATCGGCTTCCTGGAAGTATCTAACACTCGATCAGTGGCATTTATTGGTGATTCACGGAATCGTCAGCATCAGTCAGCACCAGAATGGTATCGGCAATATTGCCTACGAATCAAAAGGAACACGTTCTGCACGATTGCCAGGTGCTCTAATTACATTTTAAACGTCGCGAGTCATCATAAACCTGGAGCGTCGAGAGTCAGCGCGACCAAAGCGCTACATTATCGTCGTAATTATCCTGCCGACTCATAAAACTATCTTCTTTACTACATTCCATTAAAGGCGCGGGCGCGACAATGTAACTGCGTACTGGGTGTGCACACGGTAAACGAATACTAATGAACGCCTCACACCGTTTGTCGTGGTCACCTTCTGGTGGTGCTCAAGAACGGCGACCAGTGAAATGGTACCAGGTGTCTCGTGTGGATGTATGTAAAAATGCTCTAAATTGCCACGCGAATGGCGAAACAGCCAGCTTGGCAATCTTGCTCGAATAAAGTCACGGTGTTTATGGAATGAAATTGCGAGTGAAGGTGGAATTTGCGATTGTTCCGGCGTGTTTTACACGTAACATTTGTAACATTGCAGATTGTCTGAAGGCCTCTACATTGTGTGGAATTTGTGGTTCTTTATTGCAGAAGTACGAATAACTCTTTAGCAAATGAAACGAAGAGGTTATTCTAGGCGGTAGTAGAGTCGTAGCCCCGTTAAAAGGTCACTTTTCGATGAACAAACGCTCGTAAATGGAACGTTAATACAGACTTCCGTTCCATGACATACCAGTTAGAACCTTTGCTGTAAAGCTATCTGCCAGACACTCCGAGCGTTAGCTCGATTTGATCGGGGGGAAAAACTCAACTCAAATCGGAATCCCTTCCAACCGCGCGCCGGTGTCTTAATCCTGCAGATTATCCCCTGTCCTTCACGGTTGGAAAACCTTTTACCTTATTTCATCTGACCATTCGAGCATCTGATCGAGTTGATGCCCACCAGCGGTTTTTTGCTAAAACATTGTGACGCTACCGTTGCCCAGATTCATTTTCAAGGAATGAACAAATGGAAAAACCTACCACCACCCACAAGAGGCGGGGGTGAGCTTTTCTTCCCACGTAGCTCTCGGGAGGTGGTCTGTTCCATTATGTTTGTTCCGTATGCGAATGAGCTAGAAGAAAGCGAGTAATGGCAGAGGTATTTCAATTAATTCTTCCACCGTCTACGTCTTCATCGCCCACCTGTCTGGCACCTTAATGCACCTCGTGCTGCATTGTGGAGGATGCAGCCACAATTGTTGGGCACCGTGACAAAAGGCAATAGCACGAGACAGCCGACAGCGTATGCTAACGAGTGCAAAGAATGATGTTTTCTGTGTCTTCGCACACAAAAAAAAAGACAAAGGAACAGTGTCGAAGCCCTAGCGAACGAGTGGCGAACGATTGAGGGCTTTATGTTTTTGGTGCGAAAGGTAAAGTTTGGTGACACACTTTTTTCTATTCACCTGGCGGCTTTTTGTGCCGTTTTTGCCCTGCCGTTAGTGCAGTATCTTTCAGCGCGACAGTGCAATTGCCCCGCTCGCAGTGTGATTGCACTCACTCACCGGTGACGCCGCTCCGTTGCCAGAAAACAGAAGCCATTTCCGAGTTGCACCGGCTCCGGTGGGGTGGGAAGAAACTTTTCCCTCTACTCTTTCCTTGGCCAGCGGTAAATGGTAGTGGCCACGGCCATGACGATGGAAATGGCGTGGTAGCGATCGCGTAGCACGAAAAGTTTCCAAATGTTCAGGGAAATGAAAATAACATGATGGCCACGCAGTGCACCGGAGCGCCCGGAACCGGAATCGGGAATCATTCATCATTATGTCTCGCAGCAACAGCAGCAGCAGCAGGACAGGCATTGACATCAGGATGGGGTGGGTGGAATGTATGCTACGCGCACAGAGCTACGCAGTTCTTATCGCACTGCAGTTATGCTCTGTCTTCAGACGAACCGAAGGCAAAATGACGGGCTCCGCAAGCGACGAAAAATGGCGAAAAAAATAAATGATGAGAAGCTAAGAGATGGAGCTGCTGCAAAGCTGAAAACTCAATTTGCTGGAAAAATCAAGCAGCTCGCAAAGTTTACCCTCGTCACCCACTCCTTCCAGGAGTTTCCCTTCGAAGAAGGTCCAGGGGAGAGGGACCGACGACGACGACGACGACTTGTTTCTGTTGCAGATCGAAAAATGGATTTATTCCCATTTTGCTGCGTCTTTTGCTAGCTCCCCCGGGGGGGGTGGTCTGGCAAAGTCCCTTGGTCCATTGCGATTTTCTTTTCAGTTCTACAGCAACAGCAGCAGCATCTTGAGCGAAGGAGCAAAGTTTCACAATATGAAGTTCGATAACAGCTCCTTTTCAACGAGGCTTCGCGCTATCTCTCTCCCATTTTCGCTCCCTCTCTCTCCCTGGGTCGCTTTGTGCAAGTATTTGAGACAAGTATTTGATTAAAATGTGAACAATTCTGTCGGGCACGGTGCCTTGGCCCAAAAGCTGCCAATCGCAGCCTCTTTACCGGCGGCTCAAATGAGCTACGCTCGTTCGTCCTTTGGCACAGTACATCAACCAAAGCGAACGCATGCAGACACACTACAGCACTTCGTCTTTCTGGTTTCTTGCTTGTTTTGTCCCGTTGTTATGCTCTTATTGCTTGCGAAGAATTCTTTTTTCCGCTGCCTCCAGCAGTCAGTCAGCCAGACCTATGTGTGTAGCGTGAGTGAAAGCCAAGAAGCTGGGCCACTCGGTGAGTACAAGGACACTTAATTAAATAACTGCTGGTAGCATGGCGGCGTATGTTTTCGCAATCATCGCGATAATGATAACATGAGCTTTTTTCCTTCGCTTTCTCGTTGTCTCTCTGTCTCAGTGGCATAACATGATGAACTCCGTGCAACTGAAAGAGGTCAGGTAGGCCAACGGATAATGAACTACAAGCAGGACTGTGCGGTTGGCTGGCAGTTGCTAGTCTGTTGGTTGTCAACGCGGGCCCGCAGCAGCAGCAGCAACCGGTGTGTCTTCACGAGAACCATGGTCTGCTAAGGTGCGCGTGTCTGTGGCCTGTTGGCCGTGAGATGACGCCTACTGCGACCTGAGCCGGAAACAAAGTCGGAAGAAGCCGTTTTTGCTGGTTCCGTCGCTCATTTGCCTGTTCTGTTACTCTCTCACACCCCCGCACACATATATATTCACAATAATTGTGCCTCAAGCATACGTTGTTGTACTTCCGTTTTCCACTCTGCCCAGCCATCCGCACTCCAGGCGACTCCAGAAGAAGGTAATGATGCCGGGCGTGCGTTACACCCTGGAGAGGACACTCGCTGTGGCCAACCAAAGGCCCCCGTTGGATCAAAGTTGTTGCGCTCCGGACAAATGAGCAAAAACCGGCTCCGAGCAGGATGGCAGGATTTCGAGCAACAATAACGAGCCTCTCCGAAGCCCTCGTTCCCTTTGATCCCCTTTTTCTGGATCCCTTCGAGGGGTACGCCAACAATGCGCTCGTTAGCAGTTCATAACAAAGACTCCCGGCCCGGCACGCACCCGTCGTTGAGGGCGAGGACACGGAGGTGGCTGACAGTAAGCCAAGAACCGTTCCGACATCCTAATGATGCCGGATCGAGTGCCAATCTTGTTCGGTTTTGCGACGAGACGGAGAAAGGAGAAGCTTAGCTAGCACCGGAGTCATTCTTCATTCGAGACTTCGGGGGTCCAAAATTAAGTTTCGCCACCGCCTGTGGACCGAGAACATCGCAGCGCAGGGATCAATCGAGCGAAGATAAACGAAAACTGAGTCGTCAGTCGGGGTCGGGGGATGTAAGCGGAGAGAGCTGCCTGTTGTTCGGAGCGGATTCTTCTGTCCTTCCTGCTTAGGTTAGGAGCTTGGACCGTGCCTGGTCTCATCGATATTGTGCGCTGAGGCACTGAGAAAGAAAAAGAGGAAGATATCGCTTTCCAAGTCAATCGCTTAATCGGTCCTGATTGACTGAAGCTGGAGCCAGGGGTGGTGGTTGGGTCGAGCGTTGTCGATAAGAGGACGTCTCTTCGTTTCGGCGAAGCGTTTGCTGACCAACGCGTTTGGTCGGACGGACCATGCAAACAGACACAGGATACACCGACACGATTCGATCTGGAATGGAGATGGAGGTCGTGTGATCCGGCCCAGAGACACTCCCGGACGATAAATTATCGATTCGGATCTGGTCGGATTGATGTCACCTCGTGTCGGCTCGTGGGATGGTGGCCTGGAGTGGAATTGCCCCTATTTTACGCATCAACGGTCGCCGGACTGGACCAGCCCGATCCGATTAGGCAACAAATTGTTCGTGAATGTGAATCCGGAGGGCGACCGGGTCAAGGGCTCGTGAGTTGACCACGGATTGTTCTGTGGCTCTTCGGATAGAGGTCTCGTTCACTCTTCGAGTGGGATCAGTTTCTTACCATCTAATCCATGCTGGTGCTGATGCTAGTGCTGGTAAAAAGTGTTGTTCTCGGCAGGTTTTATGCTTCCAGCGCCAGACCATCGGTTATTGCAATCGTGTCATGTTGGCTCATCTGCACCAGCTCATTTTCTTTCGTCATCGACGATAATGAAGTCAATTCCTTTGTTGTGAAGGTGTTGATGATAGTGGTGCCTTGTTGTTGTTGTTGTTGTTTTGTCCATTTTCAGGAATCGATTACTGCTAGGTGTGCACAGTGTTTATGTTGCTTCACGCATTGACCAAACAGAGCAACGGATCGGTTTGTTTTGCTGCATAAATTAAGGATTGAGTGGAGGAAGGAAGGAAGGAAGAGTGCGGTTCATCCATCTGGAATCTCATTTATGGGGATGATTAAGGGAAATCTATGTGCTATGCAACTGCATGGGCGGCTGCATAACGGTCGACAGCATTGTTTTGATTGATAGCATGTCAAGCATATGCATCAATTTCGGTGCACCGTTAACAATCAACCCACAGCACACTGCGTCCGTGTTATTCACGGCACTCCACTAATCTCCAACGACAGCCTACATCTTGAGTTAGCGTTAGCTACGAAAGGAATCTTCCACGACGCGTGACGCTGCTATTCGGTGTGCTGGCCACCGACAAGAGATTAATGAAATTGTTAGTAATTAGATTTAAAACAAAAACCTCTTCTGCACGATGGACTGGATGGCCATTAGCCGATTGCTACTCGGACGGTACCACAATGAGCGCCAAACAATGGTCGAGTCACTGGTAATTAGTCATTCATTTATCACTGACCGCACACGTTGCCATCTTGGGGTGGACCGATGGATGCGTTGGTGACAAAACCGAACCACCAGACTCGGCCACCTCGCTCCTCTATTACATGGAACCGATACAGAGCAATGGTCCACTGTTGAGTTTGCGTTAGAGTTGCAACAAGACAAAAAGCGTTTTGTTGAAATTTATTACGGTCAAGAAGACCCATTTATCATACAGCGAACGGGGGTGGCACATCGATTGGTACTAGGTGTCCGGGAGGTGGACTTTCCAGCGACGGAAACATGCACCGTCGGTTGCTCTGCTGTCTGCTGGTGGGGTGCACACATTGTGCTCCGGTGTCGATGGTTGTCCAGTGATTACGCGTTTTGTTGCGAACTAGCCCGACCGATAAAGACCGCATACCGGGGCGTGTACGGTTTCGGGAATGAAAAGTTATGCCAGCACCGGAATCTGGTCAAGGGTATGCTCCGATGTTGTCGGTGGTGGTGGTTGTATGGAGATGGAGAGTTTAGGAACTCTTTCCGGCTTTGATTCTTGCGTTCGAAAGTTTCAACATGCTGTGGCTAAGGCCCAGAAACAGGCGACAGTAGGACTAAGTTCCACGTGATAACTTTTAACGGACATTTGGTCAGGGCAATTGCTTCCAGTAAGCAACGTTAGATCTTTGTTGTGTGGTAGCTTGGAACCATGTCCGTCGGTGGCTTATTGATTCAAAAGATCAGGGGTTGGGATGCAAGTTTCTTGGATTTTGTTCTGATAGAGTAGTGTTTAAGTGAATCACAAGCGCGTTAATCTGCTGATTACTTCCAGCTTCCTTACAATTCAATAAAACAGTTCTATGAAATAATAAGAATAAATCATAAATCATAGTGTATGGCACTGTGCAAGATTAAAAGTTAAAAGTTGATATCACGATATAAGAGCATCACTGATTCAATTACATTAATCGATATTCGACATTCAACCATTTCGAGACCACTCTCTGCAATCTCACACACTGGCAGCCGCCCAATCCGTTTCGTCATCCGTCATAATTTCTGTTCGGCAAAGTAGGGTGCGATTAAAAATTCGTTACATTCCACCCGGTGCATGACGGCCGAGTCGAGGCATTTACATTATTGATCCTGTAAATGATCAGTCCTGGTAGTTTCCGGTGGCTGATTTAATTATTCGGCATTTTTTTTTCCTCGGTTCACGGTCTGGGTGTATTTTTTCTCTCTCTTTTGGCAGGAATTCATGGAACCGACGTGAGGATTTTTTTCCCCTTCTGTTATTCCATCCCTCTGCAAGCGAACCGCAAATATAATTTCATTTCGTAAGCTGAGCATCGTTGCGGTTTGTGGGATTGATTGGCCGAACCAGTTGAAGCGTGGGTGATGACGAGTGATTTAATTAATTTAATGAACCCTGCTGGGCTTTCCGGGGGGGGGGGTTTGGGTAGCGTTTCGGAAACGTGGCTAGGCGTTCCGGAAGTGACGGGGCCCAAACGGGCGTTCGGCACTTCACTCAATCCGCGGGAATGTCTAAACTGCCAGCGTCGATGGCGGTTCTGTATGTTTGCGTACTCGCAGCAAATAAAAATTTTCTCGTTAGTTCGTAGTGCAAAGTGGTTACAACATTTGCACAGCCGTTGCCCGGCCATACCGCGTGCCGTCCGCATTCCATTTCCATCGGAATTCCATGTCATTCCACTTAGTGCGGTGTGAATAAAAAATGGCAATTAAGCTCTTGGACTCGCATCAAGGCATACCTCACCATCGGCTACGTGGAGTGCGGCTGACCGGAAGCAAATGTTTACCAAAAAGCATAACCGGATGGCATTGCGGTGGTTTTTTTTTATTTTGTTTTGTTGTTTTTGCGATTCCAATCGGTCAGCCGGAATTCCATAAAAGCATTCCCATCCTTTTGTGGCGTTCGTTCAAGTGTTGCATGATTTCAATCTCTCGGAAAGCTACTCGGAAGGACACTCCGACACTCCGCCTTTAATGGACGAATGCGGCGTTGGCGTGGTTTCAGCGAAAAACATCTACGAGCAATGCTCAGTTTTTGGATTTTATACTAAAAGCCCAAATCGGATGAAAGCTTCTCAGAACACCAAGGGAACATGTGCTTGCCCGTTCGTTCCACTGATGATGGCCGCTCATAATCGTTAAAAAGCCGTCCTGCTGCGAACCGACCGACGCTTCACGTCCCACGCTAATGACCGGAAATGGTCGTCTCAGTGTGACCTGACCGAATGGGAGGGAAGGGAGCCAAAGCGTTTGAATAAATTCTGTACCTCTGGTCTGCTGTACCATTAAGCTGTTACCTGGCCTGGCCTGGCGCTTTAATCATGAACGATGGGCCTGGGACATCTCGGGGCCCTCAACCGGCGAAAGGATGTCAATATTTTTGTTTTCTCTGAGCTCACAGTGCAAGCTACCCCCTCGGATGGATCGACACGTTGATGATTCAATTTACTCGCTCGCTAGCGTGTGTTGGTTTTGGCTTCGTTTAGTGGTGGAGGTAGAAGAGAAGTTGCTGTGGCCAGTGTGGTCCCCTTTCACAAAACAAATGTACGCCCGGTAAGAGGGGAAAGCAATTAAACTGCGGCACTACATGAGTAATGGGAGGCAATCCTATGATTAAGAAGCAACCATTTCCATTCCTGACGCGTTCGATTTATTGGCGTGGCGCAGCGCAGTGTGGCGTGTCTGGGCGTGAAAAATCGATAGCATCTTCATCAACCTCAACAAGCGTGTTCGTGCGTGCTGCTTGCGATAAATCTAATCAAGCGGATAAGGAGCGACCCAAAAATGCGCTCAGCTCAGCATCTTTGGCATAATTTATGGGCGGCTAAGTGCCGCAAAGTGCTTCCGACTGGTTCCTCTTGTACTCTTGGGTACTATTTAGCATTCCGGCTGAGCTAGGATTGGCTCAGATGCTGGGACTTACAGCCTGATTTACCAAACTACTATCAACTGTCACTCGCAACTCAAGTACGTTAAAGCTTCTTACGAACCGCAACAAGGCATTATCGACCGGCTAGAGTATTAATTATTCATGAAAATTAATCTAAAAGCCGGGGCCAGTTTCGCCGCTCAAGACGAATTGAGAACCCTGGAATACACGCGATCTTCACCTTAACCGTTGACCAACGACCCAACTACAAGACAGTAGCCAACACACGGTTGCTCCATTCGCGTAAGGTAAACTGTCCAACTACTAGCCTCCTGACCGGTCGGTGCGGTTAAAGGCGCAATGTCGCGTGGCTTGGAGTCACGTCAGATAAATGTCATGCGGTAGGAAGGTCTGGTCGTCCGGGACCGAGACCGCCTGAGAGCGTTTTTATGTTGTTGCGAGAGCGGTTTTTAGTGGCTCCGCGCGCCATACTGTGGATCGCGGTCTGTTCGCGGTGCGTGTAAAGTCCAAAAGGGGGGCCCACGAAATGTCCGCCCTCGACGGGACGGGAATCACTTTTATTGACTCGGACATGGACTCCCTGGTGGGCGGGACCAGCGATCACGGAAAGGGCAGCGAATGTTTGCCATTTCGTGAGTGAAAGATGCCAACTGCGTGTTGTGCGAGCGAAAGCTTGTTAGGAAAAAATGTTCCTTGAGTCATTCAATTAACTTTAGTTCTTTTACGGTGATCATCTATGAGTTTTTGAGTTTCACAGTCAAAACACAAGGCCGGTTTCATGCAAAAACTGACGGCCAGAGAGATGTAGAAGTCTAAGGACGAAAGTAAACGCTATCGCTGTACTATCAACTCAGAGAAACCAAACTAATTTCGGAAAATGTACCAGCACATAACTGACCGCATTCGTTGCTCACTTAGTTTGGAATCGTTTTATTCTTCAACACATTCTAGTAGCACTTTATTAATGTGAGAGAGAAGGGCACTAAGACAGCGACACTTCACGTGGAGGAGCGTTCATTGGAGCATCAAGAATCGACGGTCGCACATCAACGCTCGCAGATAACACCCCCCCGGTTCACGGTCATACGTTTTCTTTCTGCTTTTCCAGCTTCGCCGTCAAGTCGCGGTTTTTTTGTTCCAAAAACGAAATCGTGTGATTCAGCTGCAATTTGTCACTTTCGAGCTGCGCTGTCTCGTTGCCGACTTTATAGAAGATGGTGTGCAAGGATGCAACCTCCTGAACTAGCGTGTTGTACTGATCAAGCGCAGCCTTCGCTTCCTTGTTATTTTGTCCCGCTGTCTGTAAACTGATCAGTAGCTCCTCTAGCACAGTTTCAATGGGATCGTTAGCCTGGGCAGGATAGAAACCGTAGTGTTGTTGTTTCTTCTTCACGTATTCATTCAACTCTTGCCAGGCTTCTCTGCTATCGGTGAATTTTGTTCGAGCCGCACTAAGCACTCGTTGTAGCGACGAGGCCAAGGAGTCGTATTCGTCTGAGTAGCGAGTGCCATATTCACGGGCCGCTTTCGATACCTGCGACTGAACGTTTCTGAATATTGGGCCGTGTGGTTCGCAGCTCGTCCAAAAACCGTGAACAATCGTGAACACACTGATTAGGAGTAAGGCAACACGAATCGGAACCATCGTCATGGAACACAACTTTACCGCGGTACTAACAGGAACTAACTGAATGGACCATCCTCTCGACAGGGGCCGTTTGCTGGTGCACACGGGTTGACGGCACGGGTCAGTGTTTGAGTGAGAGATTCAAAACACCGTTAGCGTCATGTGTGTTTGATTTGGGTTATCTCGTAGGTCGCCTTAAGGTCCCGAGAGGCGTTGATAATTGCTAGCCGTTGTTTGTTTCACGGGATTATGCTTCATCGGGGATTCACGGTTGCAATAGGGAATCCCACACCTCCTGATAATTCTGAATAGGACGCGAGATGGTTCGTACATTGGCCACGTTGCGATTGCGCTGGTTGTACATCAATTGAAGGAATACATGCGCTTCTCTTCTGTTTTTTACGGATACGTTTGCAGCATTTAATTCTAACTATCATACACGTGTAATGTGTGCTTAATTATCTACTTTAATTTTTTTTTATGCCATGAAGATTCTCTTGTTAAACAACTTATCATTTTTACGTCATCGAAGGCCATGTTATGCAGAAACACTTTATTCGCAAAGTTACAATATCAGCTGAATGGAAAAGATGCACGGAAAACACATTTTTTTCAATTCTATGCCACATGGCTATCCACGAACTGCTGGAGGGTTACCGTTGATTTTCGCTTCCAGTTTTTGTTTATCCGTTGTGAGCTCCGAAATGATTACGTTCATTGCTTCTAGCTCCTTTTTCACCGTGGTTTTATTGTCATTCAGAGATTGCAGTTCCTGTATGGCGGTTTGTTTTTGTTGCTGCAAGATTTCAATTTCATTGAGCCGCACGCTCAGGTCGTTCTGTTGGAGTGCATTTCGCTCATCCAGTTTCCGGAACACTTTTTCGAAACTATCCGTTAAGCGCTCATAGTACTCGCGTGGTATGGTGAGCTCTTGTTGTTTGGTATGGAGAAGGGTTTGCATTCTATTGATGCTCTGATCAAAGTTCTGCTGCCAGCTCTTGATGGTATACAGAAAATCGCGGAGACGCTCGGATGTGGTTGTATGGCGATCGAACGTTCGCAGCTGGTAGTAGCTCGTTTGCTGGTCGATCTGGTTATTGATATTTGTCAACTGGTTTTTTATTATTTCGCAGTTACTATTCCAAAAGTTTTCTCCCTTTACAGTAAGCGCGACCGAAAGCACAACTAACAGGTAGAGCACTGGCGGATTTCGTGACATTTTGGTGCGAAGAAATAGAGTAATCAGCCCGCGGTTGCGACGACAGAAGGATCACCAACGACAGCCGCAAATTAACTGATCCGCTGCTCCTCCGGGAAGAGTGGAATAACCGACCGGGAGCCGCAGTGATGAGCATTCAAGAAGCCTTATCTAGAAGATTAGCGCTGTCTTAGTGCCGTTAGGAATGGTTGCTTGTAGGTGTGTTGTATGAAGTATGATGTCGAATCTGTATTACTATTTATATTCCTTTACATGCAATCGTGCACAATATGAACAAACAAATTTTCTTCAATCACATTCCGCTCTATTTCCGAGCTTTCGTTGCGGTGTCGCTAATTTTTGCTTCAAGTATTTTCCTCGCTTTTATCAGATTCGAAAGGGTTTTCGTCATTTCTTCGACCTGTTTCTGCATAATGTCCCTTTTATCACTCAAAGGTTGCAGTTCTGGAATGATGTTTTGTTTTTGCTGCCGCAAGATTTCAATTTCATTGAGCCGCACGCTCAGGTCGTTCTGTTGGAGTGCATTTCGCTCATCCAGTTTCCGGAACACTTTTTCGAAACTATCCGTTAAGCGCTCATAGTACTCGCGTGGTATGGTGAGCTCTTGTTGTTTGGTATGGAGAAGGGTTTGCATTCTATTGATGCTCTGATCAAAGTTCTGCTGCCAGCTCTTGATGGTATACAGAAAATCGCGTAGACGCTTAGATGTGGTTGTATTGCGATCGAACGCCCGCAGCTTGTAGTCGCTTGTTTGTTGGTCGATCTGGTTACTGATATTTGTCAACTGGTTTTTCATTATTTCGCAGTTGCTATTCCAAACGTTTGCTCCCTCTACGGTAAGCGCGACCGAAAGCACAACTAACAGGTGGAGAAACGGCACTAGCGGATTTCGCGACATATCGGTAAGCGAAGTATTGTTGCGGATCAATCAGTCCCTGTATGCTACGGCAGAAGGATCACAAACGGCAGTCGCAAATTAACTGATCCGCTGACCATCCGGGAAGCGTGGAATAAGCGATCGGCAGCTGGAGAGACGAGCACATAGCAATGCTTATCTAGACGAGTTGTGCTGTCGTGGTGCCATTATGAATGGCTGCTTGTACATGTGTTGCATAAAGCGTTAAGCGGTGCCTCTTTGCTATTATTTTTATTTCTTTATCTGTAATCGCACACGTGTACACTGGTTTATGAGTAATTGCCTTAGGGGAACTTTAAGAAATGACACAAGCGGAGCATTATCTCCACGATGATGCTTTACATCATGCTCCAATCCAATCCAACCTAAATCAGAATATAACCATAAGGATGCTTTTCAATTCAAATCATTCCATAAAATCAAATCCATTCAAATGCACACCGTAACCACGGTCGGAATTGGTTGACAAACATTAGCGGATGCTCATGTTAAAGCATCAAACACGGCCCACAAACCCCCTGGACTGGCAAACCGACTGGGAGGACGGACGAGCAATCGTCATTCTGGCGGTGAGGCAGTGAGCACTCACACAGTGATTAGAAGGTATTTGTATGTTGCCCAAGCGCTCCCATTAATTAAATGAGCAGAAATTGAATTATATCCGGTACAATACCTTCGCAACCAGTTACCTCAGCTCGTTGCTGAGTCGCTTAGTAAAGCACCAACCGAGAGGAACTGTGCTTCATGCTACAAATTTCATTCGGCAAGCCCTAGGTGTAGGGTCAACAATGAGGTGCCATCGAGTGACATGCTGTCCAGTCTTTGAGCTTCGTAATATGAGCAACAGAGCACGATAGGTGTGTGCTGCATCGGATACAACAGTATGGTCTTTGCAAAGCGAAGAAAGCTAAAAAAGAAGACAATGTCAACATGGTTGTTAGCACTGCGTAGTGCTGCAAATGGAACACAGAGCAAGATGAGAAGGAAAGAAGGAATAAATTATAGTATTGTTTTCTTTGCAGCGCCATGGTTTTAGTGATGCTTCAGAATTTGGCGAACTGATCCTAGCATATAATAAAACAAGAATAAAAAAGATTGTGTAGCTTTTCTGCATAATCAGTTCCCAGCGAAGCGAACGTTTCCATCGATGACCTTCGTTAGCGGTGTAGTAACCACCCCAGATATCATGGAACACATTGAATCTAAAACCATTCCAGGGACAGGACAAACAGGACTTTAACAAAGAAAGAAAAAAAAAGTACGCTCCAATCATTGCACAGCACGCGCTCAGTGGGAGCACCGTTGTGCTTTGATTTGAATAATAAATCGATCCGACAATCAACAAGCGGAAACTGTTGATTTTATGACTGATGATGAGAGGGAGCGCGCATCGTCGTGCGGCTGTGGCCGAACCAGAGGGACATCACGCCCAGGTCCCACCGGGGCGAATCGGACGGCCACGGCCACGGGCCATCCTGGCAAAGTGAGATAATGGTCCTAAAAGTGTGCATTGATTTGTGGCGTCTCGTTACTGTTGAATGGATCGTACTGTTATTGTTGTCGTTGTTGTTGCTGTTGTTGTTGGGGACGTCAACAGCAGCATCGAAGGACGAAAAGGACGATCATCATCAGACAGGGGACTGACGGATGCGCGGGGTGTCCTTGGTCGCTTCGCGCCTCCCAGAAGAGACTCCGAAATGCCGCGCTGCTCGTTATTTAGAATTATTGAATTGCTGATCAATGGTATCGGGGAAAGGAATCGTTGAGCGAGCGTTAAGGGGCACGATAACGAGGATGCGCTGTGCTGCTGAACGATCGGAAGGGAGGAGTGAATTTAGTGAGGTTCAAATGATGGTGTCCATGGCAATCGCTGTCCGGTAACTCTACACGCTTGCTGCTTGCTGCTTGCTGCTTTTATCGCCAATCCATAAAGTCCCATGGTCCAACCAAAGCCAAAGTTTTGGATAAACAACCGCGCATACACACGCTCACAGAAACATACCACCGCATACCGATGGTGGCCATCTGGTGAGCGAGTAGCGTGGCGAAATTTATTGCGGCCAAAGTGACACATTCATCATAGTGGTGGCCAGTGTCTCCGGTCTGCTCGATGGTGTTGCTGGCTGGACCGGAAGTTTTACGAGAAACTTTCGTTCCGATAATCTTGTATGCTTTTCAGCAAGTTTGTGACCCCGGCAGGTCGTGGCTGGTTGATAACACGCCAACAGCGACAATGCAGAAAGATGGAAAGGGGGGAAGCGAGACTCCTTCTCGGCTCTGCTCGGCACATTTTCGATGCCTTTTTGGAATGTTCCGTTGTCCGGCATTGGGCCATTTGCCAGGGCTGCAGCTGGCGGTGGTGATATCACCGTGCTATCGTCACGCTGGCGAGCTAGCGGCTGATGCTGGAATGGAGTAGCGAGCTTCGGCGCGTGCTTCACGCGAAGATATGCCAATCGGCCGATAGCCGATGCGGAAGTATGTTTTGTTAAAATTATGTTGAAACTATTTCTGCCACCGACTAGTCGATAGTTTTATGTTTATCGTTGCTGGAGGAGTGTGATAGCGTGCAGGGCAAAGTGATAATGTGAGGGTAAATATGCTTTCGTTGCTCGATTATGGTGTACGTTAGCGTGAACTATCCTGAACGTACGTCGTTTGGAATGTTGGAAACAATGTTAACTGTAATGTGCGAATAAGCGCATTTCTGTTGAGTTATCAAATTACACTGTTTCCGAGAGACCAGTGTGTGCTGTTTTTAATGCATTCTACCTTTGCTGCGATTGAAGCTGATTTCTCTTAGATACTACATCATTGTTGCATTAGGAACTCCCTTTTTCACTCCAGGAAATCACGGAGATCTTCCTACTTTAAAGCGTCTCATTCTAGCACGACATAAAAATCCTTCTTAATTGCCTCCAGCTGGGAGCATAACAGGTGTTTCTGCTCAATCATTCAGTTTCATCCAAAGCCAGAAGTTTTCTCACCGTCTGTGTCAGCAAGTCTTCACATGTTTCGCTGCAGAGGTTCTTAGAAAAAAAAAAAAATAACACCGAGCTACCCAACAGGAACGATGCACGTAATCGGCAGTATATGTTTGAAGCCAGCATACGTAATTGACCTTCTCTGTGGCGACGTGTTTCTGCTCACAATCGGATTCTCTTTCTCTCTCTTTCTCTCTGTGCGACACCAAAGGTGGAACGTTTGCGTTCATCCGCCGGAAAGTGATTTAAAATTCCTTTGCCACGTGCGCCGCATAGCAAGCGCTTGTCGCCACTCCCTGGGGACCCACTGGGTGCGGGTGTTTCAGGATTTCTTGCCTTGCCTGCGTGCGTGTCGGAATGGTCAATGGTCGGTGAGGTGATGCTGTGGAATGCAAAGAAAGCAAGCAGGGCGACACTGCAGTGGCCGTTCGCCTAAGACAGCAGAGCGAGCGGTGACCGAAGCGACTAGAGACCAATAGCGACCACGAACCTTGCCCTGGACCTGAACCAAAAAGGCAATGTCCTTCTGTAATACAATTTGTGGCTCCGTTCGCTTCGGTTTGCAGGTAACCTTTTTGGGGGAGCCTGTTTGACTGTACGCCGGAGGATGTATATTGACGTACGCCTGGTACCGCCAGTAATGCGTCGCTTTCCGTAAAATGGCCGCCGGACGCAACGAAAGAAAAGAACTCTCATAAAAAACCCGCTCCCGCTCCATCCAAGTGACCGCCGGCTACACAAGCAATGGACACGGCCGGACCGTACTACGGGGAACTACGGGCAACCAACACAAGCAAGAAAACATGCGAGCAAACGTTAAATGTTTGCTGTTTGAGGTACCGAGCGGGATGAAGCCATAAGGGGGGAGGGATGTCCTCGGTATGTTGTAGAGTACAAGGACTCACGCCGGTCACTCGAATACATACCGGGGTTCGGTTGTGATCCCTCGGGGCGATCTCTGTTGTTGTTGCGCTAACCTCTCTACCTTCTTCCAGCACTGCGGTTGACCGGTGTGGACATGCCGGCCAATGGCGGTCAGAAAGTCAACCTCGAACGGTACCCGGAGGGGCGAGTATTCACCTCCGCCCCGTTTCAGCTTCTTTTTGGATTTATTATTTTGTGAAAGTGGAAGTGTATAATTGAAAGCGAAGCCAGGTTGAATAGCCAACAAAACAGTTTCATCGTTCGTTGCGGAGGGGAAAAATGGAAAGATTTCCCTGCCACACCGGTTCACCTTCCTGTTCTCCTTCATCCAAAGGGCTAGGCAGCTTCCTCGAGGGTCCATTTCCGAGTTTCGTCGAGCTACGGTCTAGATGAATGCCCAAATCCAAATTAAATCCAATTACATGTGTTTCAATAAATCGCTCAACGTACACCCGCATAAGCTCGTCGTCGTCAACGTTGACGTCGTCGCCATTCGCTGCTTTCAATGCATTCCGTCGTGTCATGCACGTTAATCCGTTCGGTGGTATGATACGTCGCACGCGGCGCTCTATAGAGACGAACGAGAGCACCCACGGCTAAGCCTGGTTGGCGTCAATCAACTCCAACGAACCGGTGAAGCTTGAGCGTGAATATAGTTCATAGTTAACACGACGCCCCCTGGTAACCAAGATTTGGCGTTTCATCGAGCATAACCGTCGTAACGGGCGCCTCCATCGAGGAATTTTTGGGCCACGGTACCAGCCACCACACGCCATCGGCAAATTCGTTAGCAATTCATCATCGGCATCGGCATCAGGGGCTGGGGCCCGGTGAGCTCGGTTAATCTCACCGATGCGTTGCGTCCCGGTGGCCACCGACGCGGCTGCTGACGCTTTGGGAGCTGGGAAGCGAATTGTAAGCGCTCCTTGCGTGATCTCGTTGCTCCGGGGTTTTCCTGGGTGAATGACGTGTGCTGTTTTGCCACAGAACATACCGCTCCGGATGTGTGTTCCGAATGGGGGTTCACCAGCCGGATTACGGACACCTTTATCCGCCAGTGCACGTGGAGCACAGTCTCGCGCTGGCTCCTGGGGAACCACCGCCTTTGTCCTCGAGTAGCCGCCGACTGCCGTTAGCGCAGTCATGGCGAAGTTAATTAAAATGCAAACCGTTTAATATTTTCGGTTTGCTAACGCGCGAGGGCGGGCATTTGCACTCGAACCGGAGACCGCTGGAGACGATGCCAAAGACAATGCTCCATTCCTTCAGCCAACGCGCGCGATCTTGTTTGCGCATATAACCGGAGATTTGCGTTGAATGGTTTAATTGAGACCTTCGGAGGTCTAGCAAACGCCCCAGAGAGAGAGAGAGAGAGAGAGAGAGAGAGAGAGAGAGAGAGAGAGAGAGAGAGAGAGAGAGAGAGTCGGAGACCACCACCGGTGACACCTTGCAAGAGGTTACAGCTTCTGGAAGTGCTCGCTGGTTGAAAACCTCATCCAGCCAACCCCCAAAAAGGTTTTCACGGGATTATCGCACGACTCGACGCGATGTGGCCATTGTAAGGAGTCGGTGGCCAAGGTGGCAAAATAAATGGACAACCCTCAAGGGAACCACCACCATCAGCGACGATGTGCGCCACAGAGAGCGCGCTGGGTCGGCATCCCGGGTCCAGTTAAGCAGCGAGGATTATGTGGTAGATAAAGTTTGGGTTGTCTCGACTACAAGAGGATTATATGCTGGAGATTGTCGGTCAGCCCTTTTCTTCGGTTGGCGTTAGGGGACACTCGGGATCTGGTTTGCGGGGAAGGGGGAACGTTGTCGTTTTTGCCCTTTCGAGAGCCGAGACCGAGCGAGCGATTGTGCTACATGCTGTGCACGGTCCTGAATGACGTTTCATAATGTCGCTGATTAGCATGTTATTAGCTGCCGGATGATGGTGCAATGCTTGTCGAAATCACTTAGCAGCGCGCCGCGGTTGTTCGGGTTGGTTCGGGCGTAAGTGAAGCGCTTAATCACTCGCTAGATTTTAGTATCTACTTGACCGATTTTTTTCTTCGTTCAATCCCTTTTAACAGCATTACTGAAGTGCTGAAGTGCGGCGTCCTTTCTTTCGTGATGGCCTCGGTGCATCATGTTGTCATGTCATCGCTCGAAATGACATTTTCCTCTTTTTCCAATCCTTTTGTGTTCAACTGCGCTTATACATCCACACGCATCCAGTGTGATATGAGATGGTATCGAAAGGAAACGCTTCTAGTGGATGGAATTCGCGATGAGATTCATTTTTGTCATTCAAAAGTGATAAAAGAATCGCAAAAGCTAGCAGAACGAGAGAGAAAAAGAAAATATTGCACACCAAATCCGTGGTAGTTTCTATCAGACGATCTCTATAACTACTGCTGCCACTCACTTTCGATCGATCCAAGGCCATCAGCTGTGGGACTAGCAAAAAGGATGTGCTCGATGCGTCGTTTAAGAATCTCTGTCTACGGTTGCAACTTGCCAGCGCCAGCGAAAATGAAATTAAGAAAAACTCAATCTTGCGGGATTGTCGCAGTTGCTTCACGATGATTCGGAAACACCGAAGTGAAACTTTTAGGGGAAGGGAAGATTAATTAAAAACGAAATTATGTTTAATTGTTCCCCGCGGGGCGAAGCTCATTGAACGGGTGTGATTAGAGTTCATTCAGGGCCACGACATTGATATTATACTTTAAAAAAGAAAGAAACTTAAATTGTTCTTCGTTCGTTTCTCTTTAACTGACCGGCACCTTAGCCTTCGGTTAGTTAAGCTGACCCAAACCTATCCATTTCATGCGCTCCTTCACCGACTCGACGAAAGAGTACGACGATCCATTTTCATCAAGCACTACGATGAGCTGCCCAGTGATGAAGTCCAGCGGTACTCACTTCAGGACGGGCAACGTAGGGAACTAACCTCACTTTCCATTCTAGCACCACAGTGTTGTCTGCTGCCTGATTGAACGATAACCTCAGGCAGACGATGAACGAAAGGGAGACTAGGACACCGCACAAGGTGGTGTTGATGCACCGCTTCTCAACACAGCAGACGTGTACGCTGAGTGGATGCACATGTTCCGTCGCTGCATGTCGATGCATTTTGGTGAAATGGAGATGACGCTGAAGTGGAATGCACTGGCACAGTTGCCAGTCAGCTAAAAGCAAACGAGACTGGGGTCCCTCAACACTTCACTTTCTTATCATTTATGCACAACCCAACAGCATCACAGGCCCTGCTCAGGTGGCCACACAGGCATTCCTGGTTAGGTCTCGAGACAAGTTCAGGGGGAGGCCCAAGCTTCCATCAAGCCAGGCGACGTCTAATGGCTGCCAAGCACAAACACATCCAGACACAGACACGAAGAGACAAAATACACTCCGAGACAAGCTGGTGGACAAGCTGGATGGCCTGCCGTCCTAGAGGCCACATCATTCATCATTCTCCGAGCGTGGTAACGATTTGTGGGGACAGATTTTCACCATCGTCATCGTCTAATCTCCGGTACCGGAACTGAGCTGGAGAGGGCCTGTGGGGAACATTCACATACACTCCTTCGTACCTCGTCGAAGAAGAAGGAGGAGGTTGGAGGCCGAAAAACCAAAGCAATCCTAAGCGACCACTACCGGGATGGCCGTAATGGTGGAGCGAAATGGTCCATAAATAAGGGATGAAAGGGATATGCAGCCCAACCAATGGCTGCCACGATGCATCGCTTCATCATCCGAGAGGATTCACTAATCTGTGAGCGCCTGTAGCAGCCGGGGATATCACTTGGCCACCATCGTTACCGTTGACCGTTCTGGGACCGTGATTGATGGCGATGATGGCGGAAGGGACGTTGGAGTATTCGCCGGAAGAGGTGTCAAGCAGCTCCTTTCGAGGCTTTGATTTGTCAAGCCATCCAGCCAGTCTGCCAGCCAGCTATCTTGCGCCAGTTTCTGCTTCCGATATGATTTGACATATTTTCGGCCAAGCACGCTTCGGAAGAGACACACTCACGTAGAGGATCTTGTGCGCTCGTGTGATAAGATGAAGGATGTCGACAATCAACGGCGCGCCACTGTTTTGTCTTGTCAATGTGTTGGCATCCATCATGCTCTTCAACGGGATGAGTGGATTACGAGTGGAAAACGAGAATTGTGGCCACTCACTGGCAGTTAAAGTGTGTGTTTAGCATAAATAATCTTTACACCCGCTACGAGCAATGGCTGGAGGACTCTTTATCGTGGCCGTGCAACAGATGAATGCTCAAATCAAGGTACCTACAGACCGCGCCGTTCTTGTCCAGTGGAGGTTAAGCAGGATCAGTTTTATGTAATTGCGAAACGGTTTCATGTTTTGTGCGATCTCCGTCCGAGCGAGTTAGTTTCGCGTTTCTCGTTTAACTGCGCTCGTGTTCCTCGTGGTGGCCACATCTTCAGCAGGTACGCAGGACGGCTTTCCTGGTAATCTTCCCGTAATTTGGGCCCGGAACGATGTGTACGCTTTCCCCCTGGTTTTGATGGCTCCTCCTGATTTCCGCCACCATGATCCACAATGATGCACGATGAACGTTGCAAGCAACCATCTCAAGCTGAACGTTAACTTTTCGTTCCATTTCGTGTGGGTTCGTGGGAAGACCTTCCTGGACTGGCTTCTCGCGTAAACTCACGGCAAGCGACTGTCAAACGAGCAGCTGGAAGCCATCCGCAACGTCACGCCAACCTCCCGGGGAGGAATAGAGGGAGGCAAAGTTTATCCTCCCCAGAGACTACCGTAGGAAGAAGCGAAGGGAAAAAGGAAAGTTAGCTAATTCAGTTATCATCGGGATCTTTTATCGGGCTGCTACTCGAGATGTTCGATGCCAGAGGCTGCTTCCTCAGGGCCGCCTCCACCATGCAAAGGATGGATCCCCTTGCGGCCGAAGAGAACGCGAAGCGAAACGGCACGAAAGGAAACAAAATTAAAGCTCATTATCGGATACAATCTCCCGCTGAGCTGCGGCATTTTACTCGGTCTGATTACGGTGTCCTCTTGCACCGTTCGCTTTGCCTGCCTGGCGTGTGCTTTGCTCGTTTGTTTTTCCTTTTCGTTTGACTGAAGAGAAAGCGGAACGCGGAAAAACGTTTCTAAATTCAACTCATCAACATCTTCATCGAATCGAGATCCACGATACGTCTCTCGGGTCGGTCTCGCGCACTGTCTCACGATCACTTTTTCCGGCGTTCTACAACCCTCACCCCAAGGGAGGGTGTCAGCTGGTTTTTGATTAATGTCACTTCAATGTTTTTTACTCCGTTCGATCGATCGCACGAGCCGCGCGAGTTTCTGCTTGAGTTTGAAGAGCAGCAAATTTACATCCGCAAATTGCATGGAGGTCCGGACGATCGAAGGCCCGGAGAGACTTTGCACGGGTGTCAGCGAAGCCTAGGCGATGGCGCACGGGCCGAGACCGATACAACCGCCATTAATATCGTTGAGCCAATGGTTCGCCTGGTCTGGCCCGGGGGGAAACTTTTCTTTCACCAAAGTTACGCTGTTCACCTTGGGTCTTGCCGAGAACCAGGAAACTATGTTTACGACGTTGGGCGACAGACAGTGCGAGCAGATCGTTTGTTGGAGTAGTCGTCGTCGTCGTCATCGACGACGTTGAAGAGTTTCTTGGATACCTTTTTTTTGAAAAATTGGTTCTCCCCGAGGCTGACTGGCTCGATGGTGATTGAAACGAGGATAAACGACATCGAACTAGTGGCACACACGCGCGTGTATGTCAATGTGTGCGGTTATCGAAGTTATTTAAAATTGATTCACGTCCATCGTGGGACGTGGTAGGTAGACCAGAGCATCCGCCGGTCACGGTAGATGATGATCGGAAGGGATAAACCGTACCGGTATTGGTCGAGAAGTTCTCGTTGTTGCTTGGAACCTCGTACACGAAGGACACGAAGTTTGTCGCCAGAGTTGGTGGCGCTCCCGGTCATGCGAGTTTGCTGTCGCGCTGTTCTTTCGAGTGGCGAGGGTTGGAGTGTAATCTGATTTGAGAGAAGCGTGGACCGAGTGGAGCAGAGTGCTTCGGTGAGGAGCAGCGTCCATCAGTTCTGTGTCACTTCGTTATTGTTGTGTTTGTGTTTGACTTGGAAAGGGATGACGACGGTTGGGGGGGGGGGGGGGTCTGGCAAGAAGTGGCGCTTTTGAAGTCTCTTGAGCAGCATTAAAGGTTCTCGCTCGACCGTTTTGTGGCCAGGATTGCGCAATTCAATTGAACGATTTTCTGTTCTGTTTAAACAATTGATTTTCGCCATTTGTTTGAGGTAGCCAATTGGTTGTCACGGGTGTTGTGTGTGCTGCTTTAATGCTTCATTGACGATTGACGAGATGATTATCAACGATTGATGAATTGTTTTTTGACGATTTGAAAAACTCTAATGATTCCAAACATTCCAACTGCCTAACACATCCTAATGATTTGTTTTGTTTTTATTTAAATGAATCTAATGAATTCTTGAGCAAGAACCTAATGGTTGGGAACGAAAAGGATAATTCACTTAATTATAAGACGAGATTCACAATCATAATTTAAAAATAAGCCGTACATGAAGCACAAAGGACCTCCAACTCGCGGTTGCGCTTGTAGATGAGTTCAAATAACAAATACCAAACCCCATTAAGTTATCTACTACAACTGCTGTCTGATAGTCTCGCATAGAGAATAAATGGACAGGAAATCGAAGTAACTGGCACTAGAACAGAGTTTCCTAATTTGAAAAGAAGGTACAGCACTTTACTGTTTTCCCTTTCCCGGGACGAAACACTCCTGCTCGTCGGTTCCCAGCTTCTAACAAGCAACGCCAAGCAATGCCACATAAACTCCAGCGCGGGAAAGTATTTCTTGGCCATAAGACCGAATGAAAAGGCTTATTAACTTTTCACTTCCACTAGTACGCCATTAATTTCATTTGGAACACTACACACTGGCCGCCTCTCCGCGCGCCCTGTTTGCCTCCACTCATTTGCGCAAACATTTTCTAAAAACAACAGGCAGCGTCCGGGGCGAAGCGTGAAGGTTCCTCCGCACCGTGACCTCTCATCAAAGCGATGGCTGCCAAGCGTACTCGTAGCATCTAGTGTGCGATGAAAACAATTTATTCCCTCGGTGGGAAAGCGAACAGGTTTTGCAGAATTTTCATCAGCACATTGTTGGTGATCGTGGTCAAATTAAACAGTGAAGCTACGGACCCCGTGCACCACGGCAGAGCATAGTGATGCTCCAACGGCGGCGGCTGCAGCGTGAAACTAGACAATTAATGGGCCTCCATAAATAAGAGCGGGAGAAGAGCATATTGTTTGGCGTGCTGGCAGAGTGGAGCGCACCATCAGCGCACCAGCTGGCTTTCCCCCAGGGAGGGGGATTCCAAATTCCCCCGACCAAGACCGCAGATTCGAGGTTTGTGGGACCATGGTCCGCGCTTTTCAATCTCGATGAATGATTTAATTTGGTGTGATTTTTGGGTGAAGCATTTCGAATTTATGATGTGCCGATGAATGAAGCGTGCCGGGCGTCCGTCGTTGGTCGTTGGTTTTCCGTGAAATTAATATGAATTCTTCAACCTATCGGGCCAGGAAACTCGACCAGGAAAGGACCCTCATTTGGAGGACGCCTTGTTTTGGGGCTTCTCTTCGGGATGGTGTAAGCGATTGCGGTGTGAGGCTGAGTAGCAGCATGAAAGGGAATATAATTTCCGGAAAACGGGGAGATCGAAATGGTGGTTTCGCTTCGTTAGTTACTCTGCCTACCGTGCCTTAAATAAGCTGCGTTTGTAAGGTTTTTGCTCAATTATGAAGGACACATTTGCATCAAAAGGAAATGATAAATCGGATTAAATGCTTTTTGGCTGGCGCACTACATTCTAGACTCTCCGGAGACATTGCTTATATTTCTGTACGATAGCATGGTTATGTCATTTCGTCGTTGAAAGCAACGAAACATCACGAGCACGTTCACTGTCATTTGGATGCTTTACTATAAACGGCTTCCCTTAGCAGGTCTTCATACTGCTGCCGTTCCTACTTGCATTTCAGGCTTCGAAGCAGTAATGGAGTAGAGAGCATAATATAAATACCAGCTGCATAGCGCTACACCGAGCGATTGCGCCATGAGATGAGCGAACAAACCGCTTCCTTCGCATAAAGTACTGGCGCCTCCATCGCAAATCGTTAGCCGTGCGTGAAGGGCCGGATTAAATGTGGGGTGGTGGGAATTGAAATTGAATAAATCTCACCAACAAAACCATGGTGCGGCGTACCGGTGCTGGTGCAAGTGGGTACAATCCACGGCTTAGTCCATCGGGATACAAAACATTATGCCTCAACATGGCCACCGGTGAGTGTACACGTGGCATGCAGTGGGTTGATATGCAAATAAATTGTCACACTTCCGTAGAGATGGGATACGGGGCGATTTGAGTAAGGTGCGAGGGTGCTAAAGAGATTTGTGTTCACCAGGAAGCATCGGGTCTGTCCGGAAACCAGATGAAGATGGATGTGTCTCTGGCTGCTACATTATTATGATTGTATCAATGCAGATTGTAATTTCCGGTGGACCAACCTGAGCGTTGACTCTGACACTCAATGCCGCATTCCCATAGAATGCGCTCCAAAATCGTTTCCGAAACCGTTATCTGGTTTCCAGGAGCGAGAGCTAGGAAATGCATTTGTGCGATCTCTTGCCGGTGATATGGTGCAACTGTATCGGTTGTACCTGAGTGCATCGACCGAGTACGATTTAATTATTACACCGTAGCACCGTAGGTGGTCCGTGGTCCAGCGTATCCGTTCGATCCATCAATTTCCCACTGACACCAGGGTCACTCCATCACGAAGGTGGACTTGAAATTGCATTTCCCTGCCAGCAGCAGCAGCATCAGGAGTATCAGGAGCAAAAGGTTGATGGTTGGCAGTTTAGTTGGTTGGGAGTTTCGATGGGGACAACCATGATTAACGATGTATTTGCATAACGGACGCCTCCGCACGATAATCGTGTATCGTTTCGATCCATTCCGCACTGAATTGCGCTTCGGGACATGGATTGCAATGCAATTTCTTCCCGTCGCTCGCTGTGATAGATAACGCTGCAAATTGGAAATTCACATGGATTCACTGCATTCCACGATGCTCTTGGTGAGGTCTTTAAAATTTGAAAGAAAGCCAGTATGCGGCCACACAGAACATTCCAAGGAATAAGCAACTTTACCACTCCATTAAACAGGGCAAACACGAAAAAAGAGCACCCACAGAACAGCCGAGCATGCCAACAAGTTCCTCTCCCTCCCGGCAGGATCGACGACGCGTGGATCCACAAAGAGCAACAGCATCGAAGGAGGAGAGAGAAACTTTTTTAAAGAAAAAATACTGTGAAAAGAATGAAGAAAACACGATGAGCCCGTGTGTGGCTTGAAATTCCCCCCTCGGTAGCCTTCGAATCTGCTGCCGTCGATGTCACACAGGCGGGGCCACATGTTTGCCAGTCTAATTTATCGCCACGGACCAGTGTTTTCATCGTGAGGCATAGATCACACCGCACCGCGTATGCCAGCGTATTCCACGCTTTCCACTTTGCGCGAGCTGTGTCTTGGGCGGAAATGTTCAAAGTTCCCGAGCGAAACACACACCCCTTTCCCATATGCTGTGACCAGAGAAAGAAAGAGAGGGAGTGGAAGAGATGATGAAATGATCGAGTTGTGTTGGAGGAAAATTCCTGGCGCCTCGTGCCGCTGTTTGTTGTTTGTTCAAACGTTCAGCACGTTCATCGTTTGGGCTGGCTGGCTGACTGATAGAGAGACTGGCCTGTGGAGTGTGTGTGGGTAGCAGTGTCTAGACCGATCCCAGGCTCATGCTCGTGGTGATGATGAGAAGTTACCAATCGGCTTAACTCTCCCTCTCTCTCTCTCCCTTTGGTCGCATGGACAATGAGTTGAGATGCTTGGGCGCCGCATTCCATGTTGTCAGCTGCGTCTCTGCACAGTCCTTGGACTGCAAATGGCCAGCACTCACACTTCCACGCAACGACATCACCTTTGTACCCCTTCAACCTAATGCCGAATGACGAAGTTTGGCTTCGCCAAGACACGCCGTTTTCATTACCTCGAGCATGTCAACCTCCAGGGCTCCCGTGGTCTGCTGGTGGTGGTGGTTGTGGGTTAGTTGTTGTGCTCTGGCCTGGGGCACCATTGCCCCAGTACTCCTGGTGCTTGGTTAAAAAAGGACAGACTTCCCTCCCCCCTCTCGTAGCCGTCGCTGCGAACGGCCTCGAGCTTAAGAAGTCGACAAGGAGTTAAGACGAGTGCCGCGCGGTTGCTTCCAAGCCTTCTTAGCTTTCGCCCGTGTACGATGGGGAGTCCAACACACCCACATACACACGCAAGCAGGCCAGTTCCTTTCGGTGATTGTTCGAGTTCGAGAGTCCCGCAGCGCACCGTCGCTACATGGGACTGCTGCTGCTGCTGCTGCTCGTGCTCGTGCTCGATGCTTTCATGGTGAAAGTTTATGTGCACTGTCACGGTGTTTGTGTGTCTGTGCATGTGCGCGTGTGTGTGAATTAACTTTTTGGGACCTGAACACATTACGGATTTGTTGTTGTTGCGGGTGCGGGACACATTTCCCACACCGAACCAGCGCACTGCAGTCTGGACCGGAGGGACTACTAGTTTGTGAGAGTGCGGCCAGCGTAACAAAACTAACTTATGGCCGAGACGAGTGTGCAAACAAAGGGAGGAGAGGGGGAGGGACAGGGTAAGAGTATTAGGTAGCATAACTTAGGCTACTTCATTGCTCGAGCCCCCCCTGGAGCACTGGAGAGCTTGATGCTGACCACACCGTAACTGTTGCGTTGCGGTGCGCTGCGCCAAGGGTTCACGTACACCTGCACCGGCGGCCGAGCTGTCGTAAAAAGCATTGCCATTGTCCATTCGGCCCTCTCGCTGCAGGAGGATGCTGTAGAGCTGCCTCTCTTGTACGCGAACCTTCGACGCACGCCACAGTCGTCAGTTGCGACGGTTTATGAGTTAATTTTGATCATCCGGCCATCGGGTGCGATGCTGCGAGCTGTTTGGAGTAGGAAAAAAGCATCACAGAATGTCCCATTTTGCCATCGAGCAATTGGCCGCGCTGTGTGATCAATTGAGACACAACGATTGACGAGATGAACGTCAATTAATCGAACAGCAAACATGAACACCCCGGTGGAAGGCCATCGGGTAGGTCAGGCCAGGAAATGCATATAAAAATGCTGTCGCCTCTCAAACCACCCACCTCCAACGGAACGTTGGTTGGATTAGATTGGTAGCAAACGATGGGAAGCATAAAATTGCGCGAACACGAGCATAAAGGCCAATTTATGGTCGCTTCGTCATCTCTATCATTCGGTCACGAGGAGGAAGGAAGAAGTGGAGCGAGTGGAGGAGTAGAGGATGGAACAAAACACCGAAACGAAGCGGCCGTTAGTGTCCTGTGTCCTGTCACATCGGGAGTTGGTTTATTGATCGGTTCGGTCGATTGATTGCGTTCGCGTGTGTTACATGCCCTACAATTGCGAAGGCCCCCTCCGGTTGGGTTAAGCCGTACTGAGCGTGGTAGGTTGGCATTTCGGTTGGTTGGTTGGGTTTTTTTTCCCGTATTTTGTACCGTGCGTGTTCGTCGAGTGTCCTTTCCCAGCCCAAACTAATCCGATGACAACCGTAGCAGGCTGGAGTGCGTGTGGTTGTACACGGGTAGCAGTAGGCCGTGGGAAGGAGGTGGTGCTGCTGATGCTGCTGGTTGGCTGCTGCGAGGAACATGATTCAGCTGGTAGCATAATGCTGCGAGCGGATTTTTATGTGCCAACCTATAATCATTATTGAACCACCTGTTATCGATGTGGTCTGTGCCCTGCTCTCCGTTCATTCCGTTTCCATTGGTCCATGCAACCGCATCGATGGAGGAAACCAGCACTGGAAGCTCGAGTGTCATCCCTCTTCCACCTCCCTTTCTGGTCCCACATCTCCTGGCAGCCGGATCGGACGGAATAAAATGGCAATAAAGAGAAAATTATCGGTCCGGAATCTATCGGTTTCAGATCAAACCCAGTTTAAATTGTTACCCCTCGGCCCGTCCTTTTTCCTTCCCCCTCGCCCTCTCGAGAATGGAACGTTAGATCGATCGATTGGAAACACGTTTCCCGGTGCTGAGTCGTCCCGTTTTTGCAAGGATTGGATCGGAGAGAGAGAGAGAGGTGACCTTAAACGCAAGGTGCAAGAGAATTCCATCCAGGACCACCCAGCCTGGTCGTGGCCGGTAGGTATTCCAAAAAAGAAACAACGAACAAAGTGGTCCGGGGCACAAAAAGTTGATTAAAATTTGCTCGTAATTAGAAATGGTTGCCTGACACGTTTATGGGTTTCAGCGAGGTCCAGTGAGCTTTCAGCGAGGAGAAAGCCAACCGACCAGCAGCCTATCACATTCCACGGTGGTCTAGTTGCAGAGAGCGAGCGCTTGTGAGTGAGACCCCCCGGGAGAGTGCGGCCAGTTTGGAGTGTAAATTAAACACCGCTACGGTTTCCACCGCCTTTTATGCAGCTACGAGTCGGCGAGCTGAATGCTTGTTCGTTTGATGCATTCATTTTTTTATGGCCGCCATTCCGCCTCCATCGTTGATAGTTGGCGACCACTTATTCTTGTTCCCCTTTGCATTGGCAGGATGGTGCGCAGTTCTACTTGGCCCGTGCGACGATAACTGCCGTCTGGCTCTCTGCCAACCGTGGCGGTGGCGTGCACTGTGCGCCAAGTAATGTGTTTGTATTTTGCTTTGAATGGTTTTGATGTTATTTGTATTCTGAGAATGCTATTCCAAATGAGCTTATTAAGGTTGGCAGAAATGCTTTGGAGTGGTTTTTTTCTTCTGACAAATAAACGATGCACAGTTTGACGATGGGTTATTTGAGGAATGCTTACAATTTCGAGAACGTCTTTGGTGAAATACTTAGCAGGAGCAAAATTTTCAACATACAAACAGTGCTTTACGCAGCCGTTATCTTCAAATGAAAGGATGTTTTTAGAGATTTCCGGTAAAAAGACTTTTCAGGTGAAAAGCTAGTCATTTTTAACTCTAGAAAAAATATGGTACGGTTAATAATGTGGCCAATCACTTATTGCGTTATAAACCGAAAAGATTTACTCATGGCCTAATGCAATTTTAAATTTTTGTTCATTGTTCATCGCATGACCAGCCTTTAACTATTCACGAGTGTATTCAAATAACTTAATTATTTAGAAAAACCCACAATTATTTCGTGGTGGCTTTCACGAATACAAAATCCAGTAAACGATAAGGTCTTTGTCGGTAGTTTCTATGCATTTAGCTTTCTCGGCAAGCTTTTAGTGCGATGGCAGAATCATGTAGCACGCAAACAGTCACCGAAGTATCATTTCTACGAATAAAATAAGCGCATATCGTTTTGAAGAGTGAAACAAAACGTGTAAAACGCGATTTCGATTCAAAGCGTACCAAGCCACGGCCACGTGTGCCACAGTCACCAGCATAAACAAAAACCACCAGGACCAGGGAGGACATTTTACAGAACTGCATCGCCTGCAACTAACTGCAGATTCGCGACACGCGGTTTAAACAGCGAGAATCGCTCAAAACGAAACCACCTCACAGCCCGGGTTCGTCCATTCGTAAAATATTCATTCCCCGAGCGAAACCGAGGCAATGAAAATAGTATTCTCGTGGTTCGTGTTTCTTTCTGTCCTCCCCATTGTTGTTAGGCCGGCCAGTTATGTTTGCCTTACCGTGCATTCCAATGCTCGCAACCAGCGCATTGCGGAGTCATGTACTGTCACCATCATTCATCTTTCTCCCCCCTTCACGCCACATATGGTCACCGTTCGTAACGGAAGCGTTCGTGCATAAAAAATAGAAGAAAACACGGAAACTGGCGAAGCGGTAGTGGTCGTTTAAGTGAACCGCTTTATGCGCTTTTCGCGCCATTTTCTACTCACTCGCTGTGGATGGCTGTGCCGCTTAGCTAGGCTGCTGGGAAATGATTTAACCCATTCGCTAACGTTTCCCATTTAGCGCGCCGTTTCCGTCATTTTCCAGCTCCGCCGTTACGAACCATATGTCCGGTGCGAGATTTAGTGCTTGCTCCGAGTGTCACATTAGTTGCACGGTTCACGGGGGCATTCGTCTCGGGCTCGTAGTGGCGTCAAGTGTCGCTTTCCTGGAGTCAACGGAGTTCGGCGTCCGGCGGTCGGTCCATATCGCGCGCTGCAAAAGGTCAACGCTGCAACGTGCGACTCATTCGATCTGAGGAAACACATTAGTGCGGGCTTCCGGCGAGCGCCTCACGAGAGCGCAATGGTTTAATTAGACAGAAATTTATGAAGCGCCACTGCATGTGTCTCGTGTGAACGAAATTAATTACCGCCATTAGCGAACTTGAAGCCATTACGACCAGTGGAGATGGACAGATACCGGGGCACTCCGTGGCACGATACTAGACACCGGCACCATTATATGCTGGAACGAAGGAATGAGAGAGACACGCACACGACGAGCGAGAGTGTCCGAATTTAGAAAAGCGCCGCAGCATTTTCGCTCACAATTATTGACCACAACCGGACAGCGCGACGCGTATATTGCTGCATTACTCCACTCTCGACACGACTGCAGATCTCGTATTAGCGGACACAGCATACCAAACCGGGGACCAACATTAAAATTTGCGCGTGCGAATTGCTTTGAAAGGAGGGCCTGAGCGCGCTCGCCTGACTGTAGATGATAGGTCCGGTGGGAAACATTCGTTAATTGATGAACTCGAATGATGGCATCGGTGGGACCGCCCTGGTCTCGCACCACTGGTCTTTGATCCGATCCGGCGATACCTGAAGACGTGTACAGGATGGCGGAATGGCGGGAGTGTAATCAACTGCCCCCAGGACAGCGATAAGGATTCGTTTCGTTTCATTAACCTTTCGCGGACCATCATGGTGGCAAGATGGTCGCCGAGAAGCTCACCTGTGAAAGCATCCACCGTTGACGATTATTGTCCCCCGGTCACGACCACTAGCCAGATGGCCACCGTAAATAGGGGAAACAACGACGACCGACCGGTAGAGGCCTAGAATACAGCCGCCATCACCGGAAATGTAGGAAATGTTTCGAATTCTCCTGCGCTGCACTGGGCGGATGGTCTCTTGGTCGCGCTTTAAGGTCACTTCAATGGTCCTAACAATAACCAAACCATTCGGACACGTATTGCCATCCTGCTTGCGGTCGTACAAACAAATCTTCCCGAAAACGGCAATTGGCAGTTAAGTGAACGGTTGGCCAAGGCGAATCGACAAGGTGAAACGCCCAGCAACGCGCCAAAGCGCCTGGTTGGTTGGTGCCGCTGGACTAAACCTTCGTCTGCAACTCTACGAAACATTCCAGCAAGGTCA
>NC_064878.1:60901048-61001048 GCF_943734665.1 Anopheles aquasalis | reverse complement strand
ATTTATTTTGTGCGTCCTCCCATCCCTCTCCTCAACGCCTCACTAACAGCAGCAGCAGCAGCGAATGTTGGAAGTGGATGACAAATTAAACATTTGTCAACAGATGCAATATGGTGTTTACGTTTGTTGCTCTATATCCGGCTGTTTTTTCCTTCTCTCTATCTCTATCTCTCTCCTATTAATTTTCTCTTTCATTTCCCCACTTCAGTACGAGTGATCGAGGACACTCGCTGGGTCCGACACCGGGACACTGATTTTGATCTACAGCAATTAATTTGGATAATTCCATCAAACGCATACCGTCCGTACCGGTCCGGATAGTAATCCGGATTTCAGGTCGAGATGGAACGATGGAAGCGAACAAAGTCAATCAAACTCGGATTAGCTCATTTTCTGTTCCGATGCTAATTGAAGATAAACGAGCTAATGCCGCTCGACCCTCGTGTCAGTATCACGCAGGTAGGGCATCGGTATCACAGTTAACCTGGCATGTTAACACTCAATCGATGTCATTAGTATGTTTTGTCAATAGTGAGTGAGGTGGACAAAAGGGGAAAAAATAGCGAATACTTATGCAGTTGGGCTGTCAAATATGGGTGGCGTGTTGCAGGATAATTGAAATTGAGTGTCCATCATGCCATGTTACGGCATGATCTCAGGTGTTTCGCCGGAAATCCCATTAACTTCTTTTTTCCCGATTGACATTCGAGGAACGTATTTACATTCCATTCCAGGAGACGAACAGACGGGTACACTATTTTAATTTAAAAGTTTTTTGAATTAGATGGAATATTCTATCATGTTGAGTAGACCAACATTGTTGATTTAACGTTGAAAGACTTTAATTTAAATCAGTTGATGCCGAAAACAATGTTGCCAATGCCAATGTTCAACCGCAGTCTACGATACCATTAGTAGAGGAAGTTCAAGCCAATGAGAACACGGACATTGTCTTACAATATGGGCTCTTTATCCCGGAATTACTTGGTTCGCCGCTGATGCGCTACCGTAGCTCAATCAACCGGCGTTCAATAAATGTCATGTATGATGTGGATGCTCCTCCGACGTTTGAGATCGATAGACTTCTTGCTCGTTATATCGATGATGCTGATGGTCGGTACGTTTCCTGGATGATATGCTTTGAGACATGACATGACTATGTTTGATAGGAGGAAGCAGCTATTAAGTAAATTGTTTTGAAGCATCTTATTCAGAGTCCTTTGGGCTGTTTGGTAAGCTACGTGATCTCATCTCACTAAGACAATTATTTGAAATAACAATTTGTGGCAAATTGACATGACTAGAAGAATCAGAAAGATTCCTGTACTCTACTCTGTAAACGCAGCACTGAACGTTCTCGCATTCAAGTTTCTGATTAATTTATGATAAGCTATTGGATTTCTCGATCTTTTACAGATGCAGCCCCTTTTCGGCAACATGAATCGACAGAGACACACCTGTTCATAACCAAAGCTTTAAAAACTTTTAAATCATAACAGAAATGGTGTCACTTCTTCAAGTATAAATCATTCTCCTGGGCATTCCCGGAAGCCCAACATCGTTCCTACGGCTACGGCATTGTCACCAGTTTTTGCGTCGTGATGTAACGCTTCCGGCCTGGGTATGTGACCGGAATGTCCAAACATAACAAAATGTAGCTGTAGTCGCAGCCGTTGGTTAAACCAGTTCCAAACCAATTCACACCTCACGTGGCCCTAGAGCCCTCCCCGGTTGGTCTTAAACAGCTCACCGCCATTCCACTTGAAGCCAACGGAAAGTCATAAATAAATTTTCACTTTAAATGCTACAAACACCAACAGACACAGGCGGGGTTTGGGGACCCGGCCGTCCCGTTCCTTCCGACACTTTATCGCGTCTTCGCGAGTTGCAGCTACAATCTTCGATTTTCGGAAACCGTTCGGAGGAGAAACGCGCGGCGCTCAAGCAAACGAACGAACGAACGAGCGAAGGTGTCTAAAATACGCACCGCGAATAACTGTATGCTAATGATATGCTGAGCAGCAGGGTAGAGTAATGCAAATAACAGCAGTATAAAAAAAAACGGAGGGAAAAAGTAAGGAGCGAAACTTCGAAAAAGGTGGGAAAATATATACTCTTACTTCAAAGCCTGCGCTCGACCTGTCTGCCTTAAAAAAAAAACCCGAGCCTCCTGCGAAAAAGCTACCTATACCGTGTGCCCTATACTCCGGGTACACAAATTTCAAGATTGAAAGTTAAATAACCGAGGACGTCGCGACGCTTATGTGGCCTCCCGTGCGCCACTCTCGACAACCGACGACGTGGCACGCACGCACCCTCCCAAAATCAAATTCCTTACATTGATTATATCCGCTTTCCATTTTGTTTTGCTCCCTCGCTGCTGCTGCTGCTGCTGCTGCTGCCTCTCGTAGTAGTTACCACTTGCCACGGCTGGTGTCGTGTTCCCATTCGCACAAACGCGAAGCGGATTTGGGGTTTTGAGGCACTCCGAGGCACCCTTCAACCCTCCATTTTGTGCGATCCCTTCAAAAACCCCTCGTTGAAAGGCCCTTTTAGGGATGGAAGGGAAAGTAGGGGGAGAATGGATCCTAGGCGCTTCGTTGGCGCTTCATTTTGGGTGGCCACAGACCGAAGCCCTTTTTGAATTGAGAGGTTTCGCGCTCGAGTGCGGCCATCCTGCGCCCACCGAAATGGGTCTATCGCGTGTCCGCAACGTACCCATCATCAGCAGCAACGACGACGACGACGACGACGATCTAGACCCTGGAACCGCGTTGTCCTCACTCTTTCCCTGCTTAACGATGAGCACCTGAGTCTCTTTCTCTCTCTGCGTACTATCAAGTCTGAAGAGGGGGGAAAAGCGGCGGAAAAAAGGCAAAACAAAAGGGCCCTCCCCTCGGATAAAGGTACTTCGAGTGAAATAGGCGCCACCGGAAAGGGGAAAAAACAGCGGGGAGGGGGTGCAAGGTAAAATGAGCTTTTTTACGGTCGAGTGAAAATGGAAATTTTCACGCAACCACTTCCGAGTGACGACGGAAACTGGCGGCTGCGGCAACGAAACCAAACTTTTGTCCCGAAAAGATCGAACTCGCCGGCGGATCCGGCATTCGGATTGTGATCCAGGGGTCGGATTCGCGACGGTTGGATTCTGGATCGGATCGGATGGGTTTGGGTTGGTTGGCTGGTGGAAGATGGATCCCGTATATCCGCGGTGACGATTTTCTTGATTAGATTTCCATGGGAGCAGGGGATATGGAGAAAGAAAGCAAGGGAACCACCGCCGGGCCGGATCGGTCCTCTTGGGACCCCGGAACCGATCGTAACCCGCAGGCGATGACAGCGGCAAACGGACTCGGGCGCGCGCATATGACAACGAGAGACAGACCGAGAGCGAGTGGCCTGTGGCCCCGGTGGCCCGGTCTGGTAGCGCACAGCATTAACATAATTTGCACACAAATCCTGTCTTCCGAGAGCAGCAGAGAGGGAGAGGGAGCACCGGGGAATCGATAGCTTTCTCTCCCTCTCAAAGGGATCCTTCTTTTACACGAAAAGCATTGGCGAGCGAAGGATCAGAGTATCGCAAGCTACTGCTGCGAGCTGTTTAAATTAAACAAATTGCCCCCGAGAGCTCCGGGAGGGGAGTTGGTGGTACGCTAGAAAGTTTTGAGCTTGGCGGATGGTGGGCGTATACGTCGTTGGCAATATTGACCCGGACTCACCGCCCCACCGGCCGCCCGTCTTGACTGTTTTGTTCAAACCAAACGCGACGCCATCGGTTCGGGGGAGTTTGTCGCTGATTTATGGACCCCTCCAGCGTAACGCCGTCGTAGTAACGAGTTCCTCCGGGTTTCTAACCCCTTTTTGGCACTCGGTTCTTCTCATCTTTCACTTCTTCTTCACCGTGTTTGTGCTGCGAGTATCATGGAACTGTATGCGAATTGTTTCCCGGGTTTCGCTGCATCGAGTGCTCGAGTGGTTTACAAACCATTTCCCTAGAGATAGAGAAGAGCGAAGCATTTCATCCTGTAAACAGAATAGTCGAAGCGCTCATTATTGACGCCCGAGAGGATTTGGTTTCCATCGGAGGCCTGGTACTCTCTCTCTCTCTAAAGGACACCATCATCATCATCATCATCATCATCAATGTCAGCAAGCTGATGGCAGCCATCATCGTTGGATTGCTCGTTTGAATTCCAATTTCAATCAGCATCCAACAGCACACAGCACAGAGCACAGCAACGCTTCAATGAGCCGGATTAGTAGGCCGTCGTTGGTTTCGAGGCGTAATTGTTGCATCTGTCATCCCACGTTGGCCTTTGGGGCCTTTTGGGGGTTATGCTTTGAAATACGACGTGACTGTGGAGCGCGAAGAAAAGTATCATTGGTTGGTCCACAAAATGGAGGAATGAATGGTAATGGCTTTCATTCCATAGGGAAAGATAGGACGAAAGGACTGAAAGAAGTATTTCATCCCAGTTTCAGCTTTTCTGGATGGTTGTTGGGGAAGGAATGATCAAAGACATCAGATGCTCATCAGTGCCAGTTCTTTCGCCAGTTCTTTGTTTATGAGTTCGCTGTCGTCTTTTGAATTTTGTCCTGTTAGTGACACAATTCGTGAGAAATACATTGCGATTCGATAGCAGGATTTTAATTACAAACTCTTTCAATAACTAGAACAGGATTGTTGCAGTTCTCTCTCCTTTTTTCCTAGCAGAACAGAATCCTGATATCCTCTAGACTCGCGATTGCTGCTTTCCATCTAACTTCCAATCTTCAATTTTCTAGGTCAATTGGCCAAACCTAAGGCCCCGTGCAGCATTTCCGGGGCCTAGCGAACTTCATGTTTCATACATTAGCCTCTCGATGACCAATGTCCGCCAATAAGCGTATGTCGCTCGGTGCGTCAATTAAGATAAATTTTCCTCCCTCAAATACCGAGTCCAAATCGGTACGGTCACCCACGAGATACGCTCAGACCGGAAATCAATATCAATCGAACAGCAGCGAACAGCTTCACCTGGTGTCCACCCGGTGTGCCCAATTGCCGGATTAAGGAATCGCAGCGAAGGGTTTTTTGCCTGCGCAATTTTCCCTAACGGGGTTTTCCGATTCGCACTCACTACAAGCGTTCACCGTTGGAGGGGTAAGGGCCAGCGGTCGAAGGGCACGGTGACAACAGTTTCCTACCGGCCGCGTTGGTTGGCGCGACTGGTGCACCAATATTTGTTTTGCGTGAAATTGGAAAAGTTTCCATCAATTTGGTGCGCCACCGTGAGGGTGCGAGGGCGCATGATTAAACTTTTACGCTACCGCGACGTTCAAAGTGGTTTTTGGTGGTGTTTTTAAGTTTTTTGCGTAACTGAAGGGTGAACAGAAGCGTTATGGTGGGTGCTGGGTGGGCTAGGGAGGTAGCATAGTCCGCCCCTTCGAAACTAATCCACTGTAAGTGGGAAATTCGAATGGTGACAGCCAGGGTAAACGATTTGCACCAACAGTAGTGAAGGAATGGAACTCCAACGATCGGTGTGCAGCTTGGAAAATGCAACCGTGGCGCATGGTTTACATGTCGATGAATGTCGAACAGCCCAGACCGCTTCTCGAACCGTTGTCTCTCAACGATGCAGAACTCACGAACGATGAGCCGTTGACGATGAAATGTGCAGCAAAAAGAAAATGCTGCCAAGCCATCAGACGGCAGGAAGGAGCGTAAAGGTGGCAAACGAGTCCTCTCGGGGCCCCTGGCTGTGAGGGATTAAAGTTCTTGAAGTAGCCACCGAGGATGGTGCAGAGGAGCAGAGGTAGCAATATCGGGTATTATAATTACCATCGTTGTCGGTTTATCGCCTGCTCGTCAAGCAAGAAACTTAATTAATTCCATGGTAATCTGTATAATTCGATTAAAACTAACTTTTGCGGGCTCGCCTTGCAGCGTGAGGTTCGAGGCTGCATCCGAACCCTGAACGCCGGACCAGCACCATCCGAGCGCTAGGTTTGAGAGAAGCTTTTTTTCTTGTCCCACCTAAACTGGACGCAGGTCAGTCGCTCGGTGCTCGCTGGCTTTTGGAGTGAAAGCAGAGTGAGAGAGAGCGTAGAATTGAGCGTAGGATTTGCGTTGGAATGGGATTTATTCATGACGAATTGATGCAAACGCCTGTCTCAACGAGGATGATGAGATGAGGTTCAACTGCGATTTGCGATGATTTGCAAATTATTTCTTTTTGGTTTGGCAAAAACGAGCACGTCTTCGTTAAACACATTTTAGCAACACTTTCCACTGGTGCTGCTTGCGCTGCTGCTGCTGAACTGAAAAAAAAACGGAAAACTGAAATTGGCCAATTTATGTTTTATGATTTGTGTGCTTGATAAGTGAATTGAATTAGAACACCTGCACAAAGCGCACAGCACACCGGTGTGGCCTAAAACCGATTGCAGTTTCATTGCGCGCCTGGGAAGCTAATTCATTCCCGGGCCCCGGGTCCAAATTGCATCATCGCCGGCCGTGCCAACCAGATGGCTACTGGCGGAAGGATGCCGGAAAATTGAATAAAACGATCGTGCTTCCGGGGATCTTTTCCCCGGGGGGAGAGAGGGGCCACCTTTCTATCTAGGCGTCTATTGTTTCGCCTTTTTTGCTGTTGTTTTGCTTTCTTGCCCAACTCTTTGCTTTGCTTTTCTTATCTCGACATTATGTTTGATCACCTGGACCCCACCCACCCCGCTATTGGCCACATTTCGTTGGTGTGCGCTCTCACCTCCAGCCGAGTACAGCCGTGATACGAAATAATAATGGCGTCGAACGGGGCCATATAGGTTGGCGCAATCAGCTCCCGCTCCCGGTTGATCCCTGGCTCTGGCTCACCACGGGCTCCACGTTTGGTATGTGAGTCCGAAGACACCTTGCGACACCGAGACTACGAGCCGTCGCTGCTATCCGATCCGGACCGAATCTAAGTGAAACGCAATAACCATAAAGATAGTGAGGTTATTTGTTTACTGTATTATGCTAAAACTTGCCACCTTGGCCGTGGTCTGCGTCGTCTGCGACGCCCTGGTAGTCGTGACCCGTGGTTCTGGGTCTGGGGTGACCTCCCGAGCGCCCTCCGTCGGATGGGCTCCAACTTTACCGCTTTCGAGGTTTCGAGGCGCACCACGAAATGCCATCCTTACGCGTAGTTCCCCCACCCCGGTCCCGGATCACGATCGACTCGTCGTCTTCGTGGACGCAAGCTCGACCTGATGCTTGTGAGTGTCACAGCGTGTGCTACGGTGTTCCGTCTGTGTTTCTTTTTAATATCCTTTCCACGGCTGTTCGAGGATATACTCCGAGGATCCTGACAAGACGATGGCCCTCTCACACCCATTTTGCTCACCCCGTTCTGCGGTCTTTTCTGGCGTCATTTTCTTCTACCTTTTTTTTTTTTATTTTGTTGGTTGCTTTCACTTCGGCTCTTTTATGATGCTACTGGGAATGGGAGCTTTTCCTTGGAAGAAAACTTTCTTTCGCAGCATGATCAAGCTCACGGGCGCAGCGCATCATAAACAGTGTGTCTGTGTGTGTTTGTGTGTGCACGCGCTGCTGGATCCTGGCCTCCAGGTCTTATCGGGCTGCTCCCCTACCATGGGTTGCTAGTGTTTTTTCGCTGAAAGTGCCGCAGCCAGTCCCGCAGTCCCGCAGTGCTACGCGGTTAATCCCTTTTCGTTAAGCTCCATTCCGTTGCTCCAGCGCGCCATGCCATGCATGCAGAGGTGTGAGCTCTCTCCGTTCTCTCTCTTTCTCTCTCTCTCTCTCTCTCTCTCTCTCTCTCTTTCACTCCGGTGAAAATCTGCGTTCCTAATTGGCGGTTATGCGAACAACTTGTACCACTTTTGCGCGTTTCGCAGTCGGATTTAAAACTCATCCCTCGCGCGTAAGCATATTACTACCCTTACCCTTGCCCGCACTGCCTATACACCACGACGACGTCGAAGTTGAAGTAGAAGGTAGAAAGTTTGGCTAAAGCTTTTCGCCCCCGCCGCAGCCACGTGCGACTACCGCAAGCCGGATCGGTAATAATTTTTGGCTTACGTTTCCTAATATCATGTATCATGGCGCGTATCAAGGAGCGGCAAGTTCGTTAGAAACCTTGGAACCTCCCACCGAGGGTGGTTTCCGGTTGAGGCGTTGGCGGGGAAGGAACTGACGGTAAAACTTATTGACGCCCGACATGAACCAGGTAAGTCGGTGTAGGTTACACCTAAAAGATGGAAGGAATCGGAGCTGGAGTAACCGGAGAGTTACTCGAGTGCTTCTTCTTCATTTACGGCACACTTCATTCCCCCGGGGAGCCGGTAGGAAGGTTGGTTAATGGTTTTTGGCAGCCAGAGTGCAGCCAGCGTGGACTAGGTAAGCAAATTGGTCGGATTCAACTTGATTTCGGTCGTAAATGTGGAGAGCAATAAAATGGCGTGCGTGCAACTTTTGCAGGCCGAGCCGAGTTGCAGGCCCCGGAATCCTAGGCCACCCTAAGGACATTCCCTCTCTCTCTCTCGCTAGGACGTACTTGCATCGGCCTTGCAGGGCCACCAGTATTAATGGTCAAAGCAGGCGGTAGCAGTAGCCTTCGATCACGGCGTGTTTGGACATGAGAGCACGACCGTTTTCATATACCAGACAGCTGTCACAATTGCCAAAGTGCAGTTTGTTAAAAGTTTTTAAGTGTTTTCATTGTTTTTGATTGTGGTTTGTCGGGGTTTTTTTTTCTCAAAACAAAATGTTGTGCATTGCTCAAAACCTTCTGTCACATGTGGTTTTGATTGAGGGGTTTGTGAGGACAAATCCAATTTATTAGTCGGACAAGGCGCATCAGCCAGGCTGGTATGTAAATTAAATTAATTAAACTGCATCACAGTTTATGCCTCATGTTAAGTCCGGTATTCCACTCTAATGATGTAGCTCGGGCCCTTTTTGTGGTTAAAATAGATTTCAATTTAATTTTGGACATCTGTAATCCCTCGAAGATTTGTCCACAATATGATGACAATACTACTTTAATGATTGATGTTAAGTTTTGTACCACATTACCCAGAGAAAAACCCGGTTATTTTAGAATTGAAAATGAAGATGAAATATTTGAAAACATGATGGAAAGCAACATTGTTTTAGAGGAATCGAATCATGTGAGTTTGTAAAATGTATTGAACGATGCATTATTATAAGAATAGCAATTTATGTTTAGCGATAATGATAGAGGAACATGAAGGACATAAACAGTCTTATAGCGCTATAATGCATATAGTCTGGAATAAACAAATGAAATATGTGGCTCTGTTAAAGGTGAGAGGTGTGCCATCGCACAATATTCGAAAAAAATCAGAACTGCAACAGAAATGATAAGAGAAACAACATTGTGCCTGTTGAACCATTTTCTAACTAATTCCGCACACATACACATAGAAAACATGCCAAACAGCATTCTCTTTTCATTCCAAAGTAACGAAAGCCAGCAAACCCTCCCACCTCACTGCGTGACCGCTCATTTGAAAAAATGTCCATCATCCACCTGTCGAGTGGGCGTACATTGTCACCGTCCCAACCTGCCGGCCCAACGATGATGATCATGATGATGATGATGATGATGTGGGAGCCAGACATGAAAGTAAAAAAAAAGGCACCTGTGAAGAAATTTAATTAACGAGCCAAAAATACAACTCGACATCCGTACTTCATTACCATGGCGCATGCCGGACCCGCGGTCGCACTCTCACGTTCAGTCCGACGGTGGATTATGCGAGCATTTATGCGCGTATTCGCACGACATTCGCATAGAGAGCGCGGGAATTATGTAGCTTGCGGCCATACCGCTAGAGGACAGCGAGTGAGACAATGGAAGATGGCGCATTTTAATCCTCTTCCCGCGGCTCCACGCCGCTTTCTTCACCGCATTGCCTAAGACCGGGCTCAGACCAAACCAATTACGTTGCCACTCTGTCATCAGCATCAGCGGTGCTTCGGTAACAATTTGCCTTAAGCCCCTTAATGATGATGGCCAGGCCTTAAAGCGCTAACCGGGTCTCTCTTTCTCTGCACCTGGCCTGGACTGTCATGCTGTGCGAGCGTGAATCATGCCTCGCGGAAGCCGCGCTCAGCGCTCTGAATGATAATTCGTCATTTTTCGTCCTTTTTTTGAAAACGCTTTTGCGGACGTTCCCCTGGAACGTTGTGTGACTTCCGGGGTCACTCTTGTCACCGGTCGCTTTCGTTGCCCTTTTTTCCCGTTGCCCGGGCAAGGAACCTTAAAAATGATGACGAAATTGTTGAAATAGTCCGCGTTCGGTCCCTCTGTGCAACGCGTGTGACATGCACGTTCGGGCGGTATGCATGCCATGTTGGTCCCGGAACATTAAAATGGCAAAATCACTCGGATTGTAGGCAAAATGGTACCTCGTTCGTGCCGTTTGCTGACAATGAATGTCCCTCGTTGTCGTTTCTAATTTTCGTTCAGGAAAGGATGGCACGGCGTAATGACGATTCGTTAATGGTAATGTTTGCTCAAAAACTGCGTCCTGTGTCCTGTGCCGTTGTGCTACATTGAAGCACTGCCGGTAAATGCCCCGGTATGACAAGGCTCTGTATGACAAACGAGTCGATCGATCGATTGATCGATCGAATTTCCAAAAAGGGGAGCAACGAACACAACCCAAAACGTACATCGGGACGTCCTCCAGCAATCGAATTAATCACTCGATAACCGGATACCGGTTCCGAGTGTCAATTACCATTACCGTTGGCACGCGGAAGGTGCGGTGGGCGCGAGGCAAATGGGGATGACATTCCGTACTCCAGCGACACGATATCGTCACGACATGATTCGTGATGTCTCGACGAGGACGAGACCCAGGGTCGTGGCCCATATTTTTTGGGAGGGTGGAAAGTGGGAAGGTAAAAATGAAATTTTCTATTTGCCACCAACGACCTAGTCATTACCATCATCATCACTAGCGTTAGGGGCGTCACGTAACGTTTCTAGTACGTACGTCTGGTTGTAACGAAGGGGAATGTGCCGACGTTGACGACACGACAATCGTTGTAAGTTCGTTTATGGAAATGAAATGAAAACACATTAAATTTGAGTGTAAACTTGGTTCACTTTCCGTAAGTGAATGAAATGGGAGGGAAAGATGGAGGAAAAGGAGAGAAAAGGAGATAGAAATAGAAGCAAAAAGGAGATGCGACACATCCTGTGCATGGCCTAGCGATGGTGGCCGATGGATGGTCGATAAGGCGAAAGATTTATGAGTAGTGGAAGCGACAGATCACCATCGGCCTCTCTTCCATCACCATAATCGGTGTTTGCGTGTGTTCGCGATCGGTGGAATGGGTGGGATCGATTTTTCCTCCGTTTGGTGGACCCATGGATCCCATGATACACCGTTGGGTGTCTAGCTGGCTGACTTGCTGACTGGATGGACGTTATGGAGATGATGCTAGGCAAAATTGTAAGCCCGGAGTGGCCCGTATACCGTTTGTTCTCGGTCTCGGACTCGGTGTTTGGATGTAAAAGTTTGATCATAAATGATGCGGTTCGGAAATGGTATGGTTGAAGTTTAGCGATTGATTGCACGGCGAGCTAGGAAGAATGGAACAATGGGAAGGGGGTAGTGTATATTCTCATGAATAAAAGTTGAAGCGCGAGCGCATGCCAGTAAGCCGTAGCTGGAGCTGGCGAGATCGGCGAGGAAATGGTGATGCATCAAAATGGATACATTTTGATTGTATTTTTCGTAAGGTGGGCAAAAATGGTGGCTGGGTGTTTCACAAACGGTAATGCATGCTACAGAGAGCAGAAACTACTTTCTGGGACGGGTCCCCAGTTGCATAACTAATAGTGAACGATGAATTTTGCAAACCTCCTTAAGAAATAGTTCGAAAAATGCAATGAAGAAACATGTTTCCATCATTTCCACATTCATCACATAATGAAGTTTGAGATTTCTGGGCTATTTAACCATTTAAATTTTTGTTACAAACACTGGATTTTTTTACCGGTTACCGGGCGCCTCCATCATTGATATTTTTTTTAATCCAACAGCGAATTTTAATGCGTACACGTCCCTCACACTTTTCTTAAGCAAAAAGTTTGCAAAACAAATCTAATCCCTTAATGATTGCACCAGCGAAGATGTGTTCCCATCATGAAACCTGCACCAACTCCCAGTATTGCAAACAGTGGACGAGCGATTCGATCGATTTCGTGTCTCAAATACTATTTGCACGAATGCCTAACTCCAATCCCTAATTCTTTTGCATGATTGTTTTGCTAACATCCGGCATACCGTGCTACTTGCCCGTGTTTGCTTAAAGAACCCATCTTGATTCTCCTTGATGTTGGATTAAGTTTACGACGGAATCCTCCCTCCCCGCAGTTCGTTTCCCTTTAACAACAACCGCCGCAAACTTCCAGCGAGCGTGCCCGATCAACCGAAGCACCCGAAAAGCGACCAATTTCCCGGTAGTGCGGGTACATTGGACGAGTGTAATTTTAAAAGCCCTCCTCCTTCCGAAGCGGTCCCCAGGAATGGCAAAGTGCGGCCCGATATGAAGCCATTGAAATTCGATAGCCGGCATTTCGGCATTTGGCATGGCTCTTAGTGTTTAATTCTTAATTTTATCGCAACGCCGCCCATCGCCTTCCACCTGGTAGGAACGGGCAGAAAAAAGTAAGGAAAAGGCAAATCGCAAAAAAAAAAAAATAAAACACGTCGAGTAACAACAAATAAGCGGAACGGCCGGAACCGGTCGTCAATTGCGGACGTGCCACGTGGGCGCTCCACAACCGTCAACCATTGACCGGGGAAGCACTTTCGCCCGGACCGGCACCGAAGAAACATCGAATTTTCAACAAATTAACGACCATTTTCGCAACCCGGCAACTACTTACCGCTGGCCGGTGTGCCTGTGAGACTGTTGAGCCCCCCGATCTCTCGTGGTAGCCTTTTCTGGGACGTGGACGAGCTTAAGCCCGGCGAAACCGGTCCCCGGCGTTAAGTATGCGGCTCAAGCAATGAAAAGCCTATTAAGTTTTCATTTTCGTTCGCTGAATTACGGACCACGGCGTCGGCGTCGACGTCGACGTCGGCAACTCCCCGAAGTGACATTTGCCAAGTCCCTTAACGGTGGGTTTTACCGTGCGGCCCGATTCCGATTGTGGCGTTTGTTGTTTGTCACTCTTTCCACTGGTCTGGCAACTTCTTAGTGGCGGGGGTTGTTTTGCGGTGCTGAGTCGGTCGGTTTGCTCGATAACGATAAGGGAGGAAAGATCGGAGGAATCGGAACGGCATGCGGCTCAATTTATCGGTATTAATGTGTTGTGACAAATTGGTTGGGTGAGTGTCGTGTCATCTTCCTCTTCTTCTTTTGCTCAACAGATCGATTCTGGAAAGCGAATGGCGTCAAACGCGTGAATCAATTTGTGAAAAGGAGCAGGAAGTGAGCTTTTGCAGCAAATTGCTGGAATGAGGCAGAATCAGCAATAGGACTTGTTGGCATTGCAGTAATGTCTAAGAAGTCCGTAAAACGGATCCTATTTTCGTCGATTCTCGATGGAATACCGACTCAGACTATGCTATTCCATTCCAGTCAACAATGTGAAGTTTCAAAAGTGGTGCTTCAAATGACGTCGATGGGATTTTAGAACAACCATTTATTCACCTAAACGGTCTCCGGCCCTCTGCCACACCAATGATGGGATGGGCTTGCTATTAAAAATTGCCAGCAAGAGAAGATGATCGTACAAACGTTTCAAGAGAACGAACGAACTTCAATCATTTGCAAAATTGCTGCTTTTAGCTGAAACTTTGGACAATTCGACCATCGGTTGTCGGCATGGTCTGGAATACGTACCAGTAAAACATTTTCCTTATATTGAACAATTCATTTATGAAGTTCTAGGGCTTACAAAATAGGCGTAAAGCCTCTTGGAACATACTTCTTGGAATAATCATGGACTAAATTATCTTGCTTCATGCTACCATTGCTGGAGTATGCCAATGCTGAGTTCCAAGAGCCAAGAGCCAAGAACCAAAAGATATTTCTAGAGAACGAGAATTAAATATTCTTGGAACAGAATATCTGATCAATGCAATGCGAACAAACGGCTGATGCTCCAACAAAACTTACCTTCCTTCTGATTCCCAATGGAAGCGACCACTTTTCGGAACCCAGATCGGCGAATGAATAAATTTTCCCCAACGCAAATTTAGAAAAAGTTCGATAGCATTTTATTGTTACAGTTTTTGTTTTTCCTTCTTAAAACAATACCCTCCTCTACGCACACCACATCAAACCATCCTCAACTCATTTTAACGTGTATTTGAGTTTGGAAGTTTGTTTCCTTCACTGTTTTTCCTGCCTTACATTGATCCTATAATAGAGAGCTCTGCTGCTGCTGCTGCTACTGCTGCTGCGCGAATTCAAACGGTGTCCTCAAATCGGGAACGGGGCTTTTTGCTCTTTTTAAAACATAAACATTAAAACATTACTCATCGCGATCGCCACCATACAGCCCAGCAGCCGCCATTACCACGGGATATGTCGCTAATCATTTTTGGTTTTGTTCTCTGCGTATCTGTGTATGTGTTTTGCTAATTTCGAGGAAGGCGGGAACCACGGTTTGAAACACATTCAATCGCGCGCTAAAGGTGGGGCTGGGTTTTTTGAGGGGGCGGAGGGGGGGTGTTCGGGTGGTATTCTTAGCATTTACATACTACATTTGACTATTTGATGCGTCGGGGAAGCGCGCGCGGGCGGAATACAACCAATCCAATGCGGATTAACACGCGGGAGGGCATGCACACGCACACCAACACTCACACACGCACGCACACTAAAAGGTAGGCATTATATACAAAGTTTTTTTTTCTCTTCACTCTCTCTCTCTCAATCCTCTGCTTAATCCTAAGCGCAATCGCAATATATAACTTAAACTCATTTATTCGTCCTCGCCGTCGTCATCGTAGCTTGTTCCTTTTTTGTGTTTTCAGTATTTTTTTTTCACTTGCGCAGATGCCAAGCCACGTGGTCACCATGACGACGCTGCGTCGCCATTTATTGAAATCTATCGACAACCAACGATGATGACGTGGGAATTGTACATTTATGATCGGCAAACAGAACGCAAAAGCGATCATCTCAGTCGTACAGCGACAGAGAGGGTGAACGAGAGAGAGAGAGAAATAGAAAGAGAGAGAGAGTGCGTATGGTTTTTTGGCTTAATGCTATCGAGGGGTTATGGATTGTAATGGATGGTATAGGAAGTGTTTTCCTTTTGCTTCGACTTCGTGTCCTCATCATCAGCAGCTCATAACAATGTCCATTCTGTTCCAGCTTCTTCAATCAAGAACACATCATTCTGTACCTTGCAAGTCGAGGATGTCTGTTCTTATATACACTCACACCTTACGCCAGAGCCCTTTAACTGTCGATGACGTAACCGAATGGAAGGGGGGAGCGAGTGTGCAAGATGAGCTCAGACTCCACCCGTGTGGAGTTGGCTCTAGTTGGACTAATATAGTTGATCATGACGTATGGGCGACGAAGATGTATTCGATTGTGGGTTTTGCGGAGCTTAGCGGTAAAGATAACGGTAAATTGTCCCAACAATACCCCTCCCACGGGTCGTCCGGATGCTTTGCAAGCTGATTTGATTCGTTTGCTCGATTTAAGGCGGCCAAATGAGAGCAAAAAAGAGTAGGGAAGGAGACAGGGAGAGTGAAGCGGTGAAGTAATAAAATCTTTGGTATCCTGCTGCCTGACATCAACCTTACCGAGGTCTCACTCAGGGCTTATAGGAGGCAAATTTGGGCGAGATAAGACCGACGCACATCCGGCCACTACACAGATCCCGACTCGATCCACGGGCGCTCACAGCACCACCAGCAGCAGCAGCTGTTATCGACGCCATTCGGCCATTCGAGAGAGGAGAAAGATAGCAAAAGGAAGAGACGACGAAGAGCGACAATTTCATAAATCAAGCAGCCGGAAAAACGGGTTTTGGATTACACCAGCTCACTAGCCAGAAATGAAACTATTATTCCAGCGTCCAACGACAAACGCGAGAACCTAGCCAACCAGCCTGCCAGCCTGCCAGGCCTGAGTTATTGCCGCCGGTACGCTTACCGTGGTACGACCGAGTATCTCTTAGACTGGTAAAGACGATGTGTTTGGCTTTCAACACCTCGTGTTTTTTTTTGGGAGGAAGCGACCACACTGCCAATGACCGGATGGAAGCATATGCCGGCTTCCGGATCAGCAGAATGGAGGAAGCTGGGCAGCATCTCCCGGAATGGTGCAGCAAAATAGAAGCTGAAAGCTGGAGGATCGATGACCGAGAGGGAGAGAGAGAGAGCGCGCAGACACTGCTCGAGGTGCGAAAAATGGAGGAAAATGTAATAAATGAGCCCGCACGTCACTTGGCCGGCCGGCTGGCTGGCTGGTGGGCTGGCTCTGCAACTTTTAATGCTTTCCGAGCCAAAACCACGGCAGGTGGTGGCAAACGATGTGCCACGCGGCCGTTTTCCTGTGCTTTTCCTTCCTCTTTCTCTTGTTTTCCTTTCCTTCTTGTAGTCTTCTGGAATAATACTTTGCGTAACTTGGTGCCTGATGTTGCTGTTACACTCTCCGTGCAGAGAGAGAACCAGATAGGCTGATGCTACGGAGCGAAAGAAAGGAAGTGGCCTAAAGCTCACTTCCGTTGGGCCCAAAAAAAAAGGAAGACGAAAAACGAAATGCGAAAACAATCTAAACACTTGGTTGGTTCGCGCTCGGCTGTCAATCAAATCAATGTACCACCCGCTGCACGGTAAACCTAGCCGACCGCAGGGATCCTTTGCGGCCTTTGCCTTCACCTTCCGGTGAAGAAAAGGTTATGGAAATCATATTTGTTTTCCTCGTTCCGTTCGTTTGGAAAATGCAAAACATTGGCCCACAGTTGACGTTGATGAATGCCACAAATGACGGCGGCGGCGCGGTCACCGCCCAATCAGCGAAGTAATCCTTGGGCCCGTGGGAGACAGGGAGGGAGAAGAGAGACAGAGAGGCCACAATCAATTAGTTTGTGGCCCGCAGATGGGACAGGTGAGACTTGTAGAAACTTAGGCCATCATTAAGGGTCGAATTGTGGTATCGTCGTGGTGCTGATTTCGTCGAACACTTCCTGGCACAAGACTCCGGACGGTCGTACCCGGTATTGCCGTCGTCGTGATCCCGCTTGTTGTCGCCCTCGCTGTCGTCGTCGTGGTCGTGGTGGTGGTGGTGGTGCCCTCCACCGGTCCACAGTCGGACCGTCGGGCAATCATCATGTGGCTCGACTTGACCGCGATCCATTCGTTGCGCGACGCATCGAACCAGGTGAGCCCCAGGTTGTACCGGCCGTTCAGGTTGGCATGCTGGCAGTGCGAGAACCACCAGCCACCCTCGTAGTTCCCAGCACAGTGCGTGTTCGAAATGTCCCGATCAACGTCGATGGCGGAAAACTGCATCCGGTTCTGGTACTCGAACGCATCCGACGCGTTACCACTGTAACCGCCCAGCTCGAGCCGGAAGCCAGCTTCACGGGAACCGATACGGAACGTGGCATAGTCGGCATGCCAGGTGTTATCGTAGATGTCCTGCATGATGATACGCAACCGGGAGCAATTGTCCTGCGTCAGGTGATGGAGCGGTTCGTTGCCGATCCAGAACTCGCCGGCCGGCGTTCCGAAACCCTGGGCGTAGTCTTCCCACGAACGGTTAAAATCGACCGAACCATCCTGGCGCCGCTGTACCGTCGTCCATTCACCGAAACACTGCGTCATCAGCGGATGGTGCTGTTCGGCTGGGGCGATCAGGTACAGGCCACCGTCACCGGCCTGATCCGATTGGCCGGCACCTCGCAGCCGCTCGATCTGGCTACAGTCCCGCGGTAGCTTGTTGATGATCGATTCGTACTCCGCCTGCACCGTTTCCAGTTGCTGCACCAGCTTCGTCGTACGCTCCAGCTCGGTCAGGTGATGGTGCGGACCGGTAGCGTTCCCTTCGGCGGGTTTCGAGTCAGCTTCGAGCTAGAAGAGAGGGGGGAAGAGAAGTAAATGAGGTTAATGTGAGGGTACGGAATGTAATGAGCAAGCAGACGGTAGCAGCAGTCGTCAGTCGGAAAGTGATTGATGCCCGGGGCGGTGCATCATTTGAGGTTCGATATTTTCTGGGTAGGAAAGTGACCATCAGACCACTATACTGATAGCTGGTTTCAATTACGTTCCTGTGGCCAGTATTTACACACTCCAAACGGTTTGATGGTTGGAATTGGAAACATCCATTTTGAGCAGAGCTCTGTGGTTATGAACGAGAGCAGATGCATCATTTTGGAGCAAATGCAACACAAATGTATTCATAAAATCTGTTAAAATGAATGCATGGTGTATTTCTCTTGTAAGCAGAGTGCAGCGTTATCGTACGAGTGATGTAATGGAAGTAGAACCGAAATTACGTGGAATAGAACATGAGAGCGAGGAAGTTTTTGGAAGCAATTGTTTGGTAAATCAATCCAGCACATTCTTGCAATACGTTCATCGTTAGGCCGATACTAGTTATCATTCCATTCCAGGGACCGATGATGATTCGTTGCAAAACGCACCAATGACGGGCAATCGTAGAAATGCACACCTGCACCGGTTACTAACTTCCATCCTTAGTTACTACTTCAGCTGCCGATAGTTTTTCATCAATTATGTGCTTGGGAAAAGCATCGCATTTCACTTTCCGCTATGCTTTTAATTAAATTTCCATTCAGTTGATTTTCTTCAAATCAGTTAGTAACTCTTTCGTCAGTGTAACTCTTTCTCTTCTTACTTCAAGACAACGCTTAACTCTATCTATGGCGCAACTAAACAGCAAACAAGAAGCAGATGGAAGCTGATGGAAGTGTCAAAAAAGTAGACTGTTCTTGGAAAAGTAACCCGATTTAATTAAAAAGCAGAAACTTCTGAGATGCACATTCTATTAGTGCAGTTCCAGTCTGTGCCAGAATCCAACCAGCAATCAGCCAAGCAATGGCACGTCGATCAAACGATTTGAGAGTGCTATCTGCCAGAACTTGTATGCATTATATACGAGGTAAGAACAGCATTCCCGCGGGAGAATGTTCAAAATGGAATTTGGCAGATCAAGATTCAAATAACTGACTACTCGTATTAATGTTCATCGCAAGCAATCCTTTCAGCTGACAGTTGCATCGTTGACAGATCAGTTGATGCTTTTCGCAGCTCCAGCGAGAGTTCGCGAGTCGTTCAATCGAATCCCTTTTTTTGCTTTGACACTATCATGGGACAGGTTTTGCATTAGAGATGCCTAATGCATTCCATTATTCATCGATTTGGCACGTCAGTCACACACCAATTTCATCGAAATCATTGTCTCCCCGTGGAAGATCCTGGCATGGAATCACCATCCTGGAATGCATCACCACTTATCGGCATTCCAGGAATGGTAACCCAACGAGGGAATTCGAGCACAGGGTAAACGACATTTCGAGGAAAGAAACCGGTCCTTCAGGGCCCTAACCGAATGGAAACATTATGGTTACACTTCATAATCCCGTGCTTAGCATTCATCGGGGTTCACCGGCAAGCCTTATCGGGTTCGTCTGCCAACAGCAAGAGGCTCCGGTTGCACTTCAGCCCCAACACCAGCAGCAGCAGCGATCGACACCGACGGTGCTGTGCTGTGTGCTGGCCACATCTCATTACTCAAGCACGAACACACCACCACGGGACGCCGGACACTCCAGGGATTGGCAACAAAAAGGATAAAAGGATTCATGAGACCAACCAGCCGACCGACCGTCCGACTGGTCTTCCCGTACCTGGTGCCTAGTGCCGGGGGGGGGAAGGTCCCGAGTGCCACTTCAGCCTCTTTTGTGTTGTCCGGCTACAGCTACAGCCAGGGCCACTTGTGAGCCACAGAAGGTGCGCTACGTTGGTACGCCAACAGCCTCGGTTCGGTTCTCCATTCGATCTCCATTCGACCAGCGACTCCCGGTCCCGAAGGTTGCGTTTTCCCTGTTTTCGACAATCGATGCATAGGCCCTTGCTTCCTTCCTCCTACCTCCCATGGGATCAGGGCGAACATTTGCATCATAAATGGATGCGGCAATGTAGAAGTGATGAAGTGCCTATGTGCTAGCTGGCTGGTGCACTCGACAGGTTTCACGCTCCTGTCACTGTCAAGCCAAGGGGTGCCCTATGCTCGCTCGCACGAACTGTCGGAACCGATTTTCGGCTTCATTTTCACACCCACGCCCTCTCGTTGCCACCAACCCGTCTTAAAGGTTAGTTGCATTCAATGCATTCCTTCTCTAGTGCGCGGTAGTAAAGGGGGAAATTTGTATCGAATATTTCCATTAGTTCCACCAGAGTGGGGTTGCGGTAGGGAGTAGTAGTTGTGCCCGGAATCAGGACAGGGACCAGACATGCAAGCCTAGGCTTTATGTGGGATTTGGCATTCGCGATTGAAACGATCCATCCCTTTTGCCAGCTAGAAAACACCTCACGCGCGCACACACGGGCAGGCAGGGCCGGACACACACCAATTCCGTTCATTTCATTTCCATCTACCAGAGCGACGTAGCCAGTGGGCAGCCTAGATCGGTGCCCGGTGGTTTGGCAAATTGAAGTGCTACTTTAAGCCAATTCATCACAATTTGTGGCCTCGAACGTGGCTGTCAATCCGACGCCGTTCTCGGTCCATCTCCATCGCAGGGGGATGCGACGTTAATTAGAACCCAATATGGCTGTCCTTGGCACTCCATCGCGTGGACACTCCATGCGAGCGTTGATCGATGATTCCAATCGGGAATTGTGTAACGCCACACGGTCCGACCGACCGACCGATGGACCCGCGAATGACACCGCCTCGCGCGCACGTTGTTGTTGGCTGTCAAATGAACGAAATTGCGACATGTACAATGCGACGGCCAGTGGCATGGCATGGCATTCGTCCCGTCGAGTGCACGAGCAACACCAACCAACCACGATGCAGAATGCAACACAGCGAGCGAGCAGCGAGCTCTTTCATCTAATCGTGATGCTGGCAGGCCACGATGCAAGGCCTTTGGCACATTTACCGACGGGAACCCCGGTACTTATTGGTTCTCGGAGCGGGAGCTAATCTCGTGTGTCCTCGCTCCGGTGGTCCGCGAACGCCCTAATTCGTGGTTGCTGTTGAGTGAATTTTAGATGCCGGACTGGAAGGATGGTCCATCGTTCACCATTTCGTGTGGTGTGCGGCTTGGCCGAACGGTTGGCCGAACGGTTGGCCTCACCTGTTTGAGTCGTTCCAACAATGGTGTCGTATGGATGGGCAGATAAGAGCCACACAAAATGGCCATGGGATGTAGTCGGTCCGGATATCATATTATTCGAATGGTATAAGGTACTGCATGATGTGTGCGTTTCAGTAAAACGTGATGTGAGGCATTGAAAGGCAATTAACATTTAATAGATTACAAGCGGATCTCAACCATTTCAGTAGTTTGTGCACAAATCTTATTCACAATTGATCTCAGTTTCCAGGAACAGGACAATTCAGTTCCACAATTCTATAGCTTGAAAAGCCTTGCAATTTCCAGTTAAATCCCATTTGTTTGTTTTCCATTTTCGTCTTATCTCCTTTGCTGACAAACCTTTGTTGATCCTGTTACGCAACGTTCCTCGTAGCCTCTAGAGCGGCCTAGAGAGGGTCAAGCGAGCAAATCCCAAAGCAAACAATTGGAGCTACTCCTTGGAACAAGCCACGAGACCAAGTAGATTACATCTCCAGCAAATAGCCGCGGATAGTTCCGGAGCATTCGACCATATATCAGCCCTTCCAAGAACCTCTCCCGTATTTCCATTCCACCACTCAGCAGCTTCGTGTCTTATGACAAACCAGTAAAGCCAGTCGCTGCTGGCTACCGTGGGGCTTAGTGTAACCCGCTGGTCACGCTGCACACTAGCGCTTTATGCACGGTACTCAAACACACGAAGAACGAGTGGCAAAAGCCCACATAACATTAGCCCATAACTCCATCGTGACACTGTGCCATCGCTTACAGACCACGGACCCTGTGGCTGGGACCCGTGACCGAGTGTGCAATCCCGTAGATGAGCTTACTCCAGCGCGCGGGCGCGCTCGCGAAAATGATCGCGTAAAAGTGACACCATCAGGAGCCAGATCCAAGCATCTGGTGCACGGAGTGAGTGCGCGCGCGCGCGGCATCATAAATTCGTGCTACTGAAATTCGCATAAAACGCGGAGGCGGAGCGGGGGCTCGATGCATCTTGCAATAAATTTCCTTTTCGTTCGGTTTATTTATTTTCCGCTTACATTCCCGCGAGGATTGCGACGCCAGGGCTTTCCGGAAGAACACGGTGTCGTGCAGCTCCGAACGCGGACACCACCGCCGCTCGTTTCTGTCTTCATTTATTTCCGAATTTCCGGTCGCGAGCGAGTGAACGGGCGCTGGAGAGACAAATCGCGTTGGAGCACTGTGGGAGTTCGGTAGCGTCACGGCTCGAGGCCGTGTCGTCTTCTTGGTTTGCTGTCTTAGCACCCCGGGGTGAGGACGCTAAGCTTACTGGTGCTGGTGATACTCCAGGATCCGAAAACAAACGGCCACCGGTGGGATCAAAGTTTGTGTAGTCAGAGCGGGGGAGAGCACCACGAGTGCATCGCTGAAAAGGGAACGTTCCGTGGCACGGTTGTCGTCGTCGTCGTCGTCAAACATACCAGATCATCCCCTAACGGGGAGCGGGATCCTTTCGCGTATCCTTTTGTGCTGGCTGTCTGGCGTATTTCTTTGCTCTGTTTGCTCACTTCAATTCTTAAGCAGCTGCGGAACGGGTGCACCATGAGCATGACCGAGCTCATGGATTGGATGCTGGATTGCGGGATGCATTTGGCTTTGGCCGTTGGCGGTGTTTGAAGTTGTCACACCGTACCGTGCATATGGCGACATTAGTGTCGTTCAGCACCGGATTATCCTGCTGCACATCTGTCTCTCTTTCTCTCGTTCTCGTTGGTGCAGGTGAAGCGCAGCAAAAGTCAAGTCAAGTCCTCGAATGCACTAGAACCAGCGTGGCCCAATGTTGTTGAGTGCCCTAGCCAGTGCCCCCCCCCCCCCCTCCCTCCCAAACCAGGATAAACTATTTCAATCCATCATGCTCTCGAGTGCGCATTGTAACATCTTGTCAGCATACAGATCGTACCGGAGGGTAAGAGAGAGCAGCACTGAGCTCAGATTGGACAAGCGCGACTGAAGTGATGTTTACTCAACAGCGAGCAGACACAGACCCTGCAACAGATGGAAGGCACTGGCTTCCCTTCCCTTTTTGGCGTGCCTGACATTGTCTCCGTGTTGTTCCCTGTTGGTTAGCGGACGAGTGACAGATCCTGTTCCACTCGCTTTTTATTGTCTCTATACAAGCTCTATTTGCCAATTCCATATCCTGGCCCGTGGCCTCAGTTCGTTATGATGACAATTGCACAACGAATGCAGCACCATTGGGGGAGTGCATCACGCTGGAAATGGTATTAAAATGTAATCAACGCTCTCGGGCACAATCGGGATCTCCAAGGGCGACTCTCTCCCGGTGGCTGGCGGTGGCCCGGAACCAAACGAATGACATCCTTCCTCGGTGGTTGGTTGCTTTCCCCCTGAGCTGATGATTCAATTTCTAACGACCGTTCGTTGTGTCGCCCGTCTCGTCGATGTTATTACTGGCCTTTGTGTGTTTCTATGTTTTAATATGTCCCTCGCAATATTATTGGCCGATCGATATAGATGATATTGCGAACGCCAACCTCGTCTCCTCTCACTCGTCTCGATCGATTCCTGGTGGTAAGCGGGAAGCCAGAAACCAGAGCGCTGAAAAAGGCTAAGACCTGATCCTGAGATGGGTTTTTAATGCAAAAAAGCCTCGGCGCTTGGTGGGTGCTGCCTCCCTTTACCATGCAGCATAATATAATAACGCAATTTCCTTCTCTTCCTTTTTGCTTTTATCATTTCTACCGCTCAGCTCACCTGTTCCCCCCGTGGTCCCGGAGAAGGTAGATCGCCTTGTAGACACCGCACATTTGTGTCATAAGGTAATTTCATAATAAATTCTGATTGTCCTCCGATTCCGTCCGCCCTCCAACCACCTTCGATGTTGCTGCGGTGCTTTCTGTTCTGTGTTGTGAGTTGCGGACAACGTAACCGTATTAAGGCGATCATGCATAAATTCCCTGTCTCCTCACTCGCTCGCTCTCGTCCCCTCTCTCTCTCCCCGTTATATCTCGAGTGCTTCATCGAGTGCTTATCCCGGTCACCAGTTCGAGACCGAGCGTACGAACACCACGGACCGATGGTAGTGAGTAGCGTGGACCAATCGGCTTGCCATCAACCCCTTGGCCTAGCTGCCAGGGAGAGAAAAGAAGTCGCTGTTCATTGTTTCCAGTGCCGAAGCATCTTTGAAGTTGAAACACTGGAATCGACTTCAGAGGTCACGAGGGTTGTGGCCATGGTGTTTCTTCTTTGAACGTGATGCAACGCTTCGGTTGCGCCTGGATGCCTGGATTGGCCTCCCCGGGACCAGAATCCCCGGGCTTTGAGTTCAACGACTTATCGAGAGAGAAGTGCAAAAACCTCTTTAGCGTTGGGGCGGTTTGGGATGGATAAAAAGAGAGGAAGAGAGAGCAATCGAGGGCATATGCATGTTGGGTTCTTCCAGTGCCAAGCGTCAGGCGCCAGCACTTTAACACGTTCCACCTCACACGACACTCATACGTGAGCGCATCACCAGCATCTTCTCGTGTTGAGGTTAAAAACGATGAATTGGCAAAACGGAGCATGGCTTGGCAAGGGTCCCGCACTCTCTATATCCTTCGGGGACTCGAAGCTCATTCGAACCCTTCTCATCGGGATGGCATCGTTTTTTTTCTTGTTCAAGAATCGATCCCGAATCACGATATTGCGTGGCTCTACTCCTGTGTCTTCTTCTTCTTCTTCTTTTCGACTCAGCAGAACCAGCGGCACCGTCGCGTCACGATTATGCTTCATTACACCTTGCGAGCGAGAAGTACTTGCTGGATCGGAGGGCACTTGGGAGTAGGGAGCGGACGCAGGTGTTGGCTTCGTCAGTCGCGGTGACGAAGTGGCATCATTGGAGCTGAAGCGCTCAAGAGCTGCCTCGAATTGGACGGAATTGGAGCAAGCACTCGAGGGAGGTGATTTTCCCGGGAAAAGCAATCACCATTACCGCAGCATTAACCACCAGTACCACCACCCTTCCGCGGAACACCTGAATCGTCAGCATCGGCCCCCCTCCATCAACCACAATCACAATTCAATTAAACTCGTACCAACGCCTAAAACGTGTTTTTTCGGGCCAATCGATGGGGCCTGTGTTATCGTAGGCCGCCATGTTGCTGCTCGATGATTAGTCGCTCTGAACCTGCGCCCCTATCGCGATCGATTTGCGAAACGATGCCGAGCCGAGAATTATGATAATGTTTGTCTAATTACATTACACTCATTGCCACCGTGGCCACCGTGGTGCTCCAACTCTGCGACTCCGCGCCAGTAAATATGATTTCATAGTGGAGCCGAAGCTGGTGGCGAGTGAAAGAGCGAGATAATGACAATAAACGGGAGCGTTAGAGTGAGCGTCCATTTCAATTAGTGCGCTCGCTGATGGACAACAATTCTGTCCGTGGGATGGCCAGTCGGTCGGTCGGTTGGGCAAAATGCCATCAACAACGAACATCTAAACTCACTCGCCATCCTAACTCGTTTGCTGTTGCTGTTGCTGCTACTGTTAGTGCCTGGTGCCTGGGCGTTGTTTCAGTAATTGAATGTTATGTTCTTCGCTCTGCTCGGGCTTCGGGTGTGCCCGAAGCCACCACAGGTCTGCGTTGATGCTGCGAGCTTATTTGCTATTCCGGGAATGGAGCGAGCGAGTGCGTTGGTCCGCAAGGGACGTTGCATTACATCCCGAATGGTAATTTGCATTTGTGCCTCCGACGGAATGTTGAATTCCCTTGGACGCGCGGGGTGGGGGATTTAGGTTTTGGACCTCATCGATGGATCGACATCGTCCTCTAACAGCCTGACATTGGATGCATAAGTGTATCGCACGGGCACATCGTAAGTACGCAACCAAATTCGTACCAGCGACCATGCGCCTCCATGGCGCGTAAGGGACGAAAAAAAAAAACACTACCACGAGGTGCCTCGTGGGGATAGAAAAACGTAGAAATATGTCAAATTTCCTCGATACCTTCCTCTCTCATCCCTTCCTTGGTGAATGGAATCCTGGAAGCGTGTAGATTGTTTCTAAGGTGCGCCGCTGGGAGCTGCCACAGGGGGTCCTGTCGTCAGAGGGATGCAGGAAGCACGCTCGTGTGTTGCAGGTAATTTAAATTTCACGCTTGTCAACTGTTCGCTTTCGCTTGGAGCGATGGCTGATCCATGGCTGACGTATGGCGCTGTGGGGTGTCCCAGAAAACCTCGGTCCCGGTGCGCTAGAATGTCCCGGAGCGCCTCTATCGCGCGAGAGCACCCAGGAGAGCAGAGATACCGGGACGGTTTTGGGGATGGGCCGACAGTAAATCAACGAACTTAGACACTAACGCTCTCCGAAGGGTGGCTAGGTGGAGGGTGAAACAGTGGCGCCCACCGGTGGGGATTACATCGTCGCTGGGGTGGCTTTTCCGGGGCGGAGAACGGTAGGTGACGAGCTAATGAATGTGTCCGACGGAGCGTCAAATGGTCGAAAATGGGTTTTTGTGCCCTCGATGCGGGATTTTTGTTTTAAGCACGATCCCATCCCCCCCGTGAAGTGAAGCTGCGCGTTGCATTTCGTTAGCCGATGGCACCAGCAGGCCACCGGCCACGAACGGGTCCTGTGTAACGAGAACCAGCGCAAGTGCATGTGGTTGATTCCATTTAGCTACCGGCCAATGTAGGCGATGATGGAATGGCAGGCGATCGTGCGGTGCAATTGGATTGTTCTATTTCAGGGGAAAGCGTCCATTTTTCATTTGGGGGAAAGTATACTGCCCTGCTGGTACACGAAATGATAAATAACCTTCGGAGGTTCTAGTTCCTGGCACAGAATTGGAATTCCGCGCGATGCACCAAGCTACAACTCATCTCACTGCAAACTTTGTGCTCCCACGATAGCGTATTGGCTTTCAAACGGAGGGGATAGGTTTTCATTTTTCAAATTATCCCCTCGGCCCCGTAACTTACCTTCTCGATCCGGTTGTGTGCCATCTCACGGTGTAGCTGGGTGGCCGAACGGACACGCGCTACATCCTCCTTCAACGCTCGTAGCTCGGTCTGCAACTGACGGACGGTGCTACGTTCCTCCTGCAGCGCACTCACGCTCACTGCCATCGCCTGGACGCTACGAGCCGTGTTGTGGACTTCCTCACGCACCAGGCCCTGCTCCGATACGACCTGCGCCACACTGTACTCGACCTTGGCAATTTCGCGCCTCAGATCCGGTACCGTTTTGTCGAACTTTGTCTGCATCGCTTCGACGTCCTCGAGCAGCTCGAGCATCGATCCGTGCAGCTTGTCCAGTGAAGCCACTTGGCGGCTAACGTTGAACCCAGCGCTGGCCAGACGGCGCTGTTCGATCTCGACGCTACGCAACCGATCCGCCAAGCGGTGGCCGTGCAGTTCGTTTACTTGGCGCTTCAGAACCGATTGCTTCACCTCCAGTTCGTGAAGTTGCTGGCGGATGAAGCGCTGGTGCCGCATCCGATGGTCGGCCTCCGGTTCTACAAAATCGATGGTGGGTGGTAGCTGGGCTGGCCCAGTGATTGCATCCTCCGTACTGGCGGCAGATTCGGTTTCCGTGTGCTGTAAAAGGGAGAGAGTAAGTAACAATCGAGTGCGAGGTTAGATGTGTTTTGTTGAAATTGTGGTGTTAGAGGAATAAAGAGGGCTTCACCAGTTCGGCAGAAAGGGAAATACAAGGGACGATGGAGTCCCTCTTGTTCGCTTGAGAAAATTTGAATTCATTGTCTACGTTTTGCCTTTTTAACGTCCTCGTTGGTTTCAACTGCAATTTTGGTTTGGAAATGTTAAATGTAACTGGAAATGAGGGCACCGAACAAGTTTCTGGAATAAATGGTTACTTTTCTAAAAAAAAAAAAATGACGACGAACAAGTCAGTTTCAGTCTTAACTCTTGGCATAACGAATTGAAACCGAGTCGGTTCGTTTCCGGCCTAATGAACTCCACTCCCAGCACAACACCAGAGCATACACACTACCCCTTTAAGTGTGGTGAGGCCAGTGTGGCTTAATTTTCAAGAAACTTAATCGTCCCCCGACCCCTCTACACCCTTCTTTCCATCCCATGGACATCATGTTCGCTTTCGTTCGCAGACAAACCAGCGCCTGGCTTGCTGGAAGGATGGCGGAAGGACGTACGATGGTCCGGATCGTCCAGTGTGCTTGATCATATCGTTTTACTCGAGCATCCTCCCCCCGCCCCCCTCTCAAGGGGTGTAAAATAAACATTTCAAACAACCCGAAACACGAACCGACAAGCTGGCATCGAATTATGTACGTAATTAAGAGCAAAAGGGCTAACACTACACCATCCAACCACCATCAACCGGCAGCTGCTGGCTACTCACGACCCCGAACGGTTGCTCCTGTGACCGTTATGGTGCAGTTTGTGTCTGTATGTGTGTGTCGTTCACTGGCAGTGGCCTTTGCCGAGCGACTTCCTGGCTTCGATCTGCAACATTCAATCAACTTAATTAACCACAACTCACTGCAAACCGGGACACCAAGGTTCACCGCCGACGAACACGGCACTGGATGCCACAGGGTAACTTCACTGGCAAACCAAAGCAACAGAGCAGAGAGAGAGAGAGAGAGAGAGAGAGAGAGAGAGCAGAGCAGAGCAGAGCAGAGCAGAGCAATTACTGTAATCCGATTGTTGGTCGATCCAATTCCGGTGGAGGCGAAATCACGGACACCGGGAAATCCGTCCGAGAAACCGAAACTAATACTACGGGACACAACTTTCACGCTGCGGCAGTGCCTGGTGGTGGAATCGAAAGCAAGTAAAACTTTGGTACCTCGAACGCTGGTGCTGCTGCTGCAAACCAGCGGTTGGCTGTAAACAAGCGAGCGCACGGAAGTTTGCCGCAAAGGCTAATGCAAATTGATGAGATCGTGGCCCATCGAGCATCGAAGTGAATGCGGTAGCATCACCGCTCTCTCCCGCTTGGATCACAATAATCCATCCATCCGAATCGAATGCTGGTGGCCCTTGGCGGATTGGATCAGAAAGATCAGAAAGATCAGCGATCCCTTTTGTAGATCACTAGCACCACTGGCACTAGTTAGCTGACGCCGAATCTCGGTAAACTTTTCACTTCGCAATTAGTTTTCGCTGACGGTGGTGGAAGACCTTCGGCGGGGGCACGTTGAGCACGTCCCGGAAATTCATCTTCCACTGCACCTCTGCCGGCCGATGGTTTCGTTGATGTCGTTGTTGGTGTGGTGGGGCGCAGTCACACACGGCTTCGCTGGCTAATGAAAAACGTTCAACGAGCTACTTTAGCGCCTCCAAATGAGCCCGTTCTGAGGTGCCTTAGGTGCCCGGCAGCCCCAGCCATCGTACCGATCGAGCGGATTGAGGGTATTTCCTACCTTGCGACTTTACCCGCGTACCATATCGTATCATTTACGTGTCCAATTTTCCACGTGTGTAGTTAACGCCACCGGCAGCAGCACCAGCACCAGCAGCAGCATCGCAATCATGCCACGATGAAGCTACTCGTTCGCGTTTGCTTTTGGTGAAGAGAACAGAGAAGAGCGCTTTGTGCAAACAGTTACTGGCAGTGGGCGCCGGTGGCAATGGCGATGTTGGAGGTACCTCAATAATTGAACCAAGAGAAGAGAGCAAAACGCAAGACGGAAAACCAGAGGCAAGGCAAAAAAAAAGCTACAAGATGAAAATAGTCGACAAACGGGAGGCCAATCGGGAGGCCATCTCGGTCGAGCACTACCTGGTTCGCGAAGCGGCACCATTGGCGCTGTGCAAGCGATGGAAGCGATGCGAACACAATGCGCCGCTGCAACTGCCTCACGTCGAAACGGGCACGAAAAACCAATGGCCGTTACTAAGTTTGGCGAAAAGAAAATACCGTAACCACTCTTAACCTTTCCTTCTCATTCTCCCGCTCTCTGCAGACAGAACGCGCCGGATGCTTCCTAACGAGGTTGAAAATTAGGATGTAAGCTGCTACAGAGCACCGTGACCGCGTACCGCGCTGTGCTGCTAGTGTTTTCCCTACACTTTGGGGCAACTTTTCCGGTGTCGGTGCGAAGGTGTGCACTCTGCTCCCGTTGTGTGGGCACAGCTTGTTTGTGCTAGCGCTATATCACCTAGCCAGCACCATAGCAAGGGGCCTTGCTCTTGTTCATACGGTACACCGCATATTATGAGCTCGGTCATGGCCCGGGTTTTTGTGTGCGATCACCGGCTGTGGAAGAAATGACCTAGGCGGCGATGGTGCAAATGCAAAAAAAGCTCTTCCGCATTCTGCTTATGCAGCGCACAGACACGTGTGCGCTTATTCCAGCTTCCAACGCTCATATATCTCACCCAGGGGGGGTGTGGCGCTTTTTAGCATTTTCCTCTCTTTTTTTTGCCATTCTGCTGAACGCTGGAAGCTGTGCACGATCTGAGTAACGATTATTAAATTGTGTTACTAGCTCACTAGCGCCAAGCGGAGTACGAATATGATGAAAAAAAAACCCGAAAATCTAGAACACCACCAGCATCGAGTGGGAGTTGGAATCATTTTTCAGTGAATTTTCGCCTCCATTTTGCCGAAAGCTAACCAGCTAGCTAGCGTGTGCGGTTTTTACATTTTTAGCAAAGCCACCTGTCTAGCGAACCATCAATGGAGCACTAGGAGCAACTCCCAAACCCGCCCTGACTCTGCTTTCTGTCCTTGCATTTCCTCCCTAACGACCATCGGGTAAACGGAAACCGGATCTTTGGCCAAACCGTAAATCATTCCAAGGGGAGTGGGGGGGAAGGTTTATTATGAATTAATGTTGCTGCACGCTGCACACCGCTACGGGCATCGTGTTTGAGTGTAAAACTTTCTGTTTTCCTCGTTTCCCAACAACAAAACACTGGCGCCTCCATCGTCTCTCTGGCACGCTCTCTTTCTCTGACTCTCCCACTTTCTGCGGTCTCATTCTCATCAGCTGAACACTTTCCGGGCACACCAAACTAACGTCCGGGTATAATGAAATTAAAACAAATCGCTTAAATTGCACTTTTCAGGTGAATAAACAAATCTGCCCTCGCTCCCCAGTTCCGCCACGGCCTGAGCACTGGACCGAGCGTTTCGCAGATTTACCGGCCACCAGGCCACCCCAAATCCATCCAACAAAATGCAACAACAAAAAAAAAGGCTCGAACAAAATAACCTCCAGGTGGTAGTGGAACTGGTGGTGGTGCTTTTTTGAAGCGCCTTTTTTTCGTGGAAATGCTGTTGCATTCGTGATCTGTTGGTTTGTGTTGGAGTAAGGGAGGGGCGCACGCCATACAGCACACGTTCGCGGTTGAAGAACGGAGTCCTTGTGTTGCAAACAGGAGCGAGTGAGCGAGAGAGTGTGGCTTCGAAAAGAAACTTAATTAAAAATGCAAATAGTTTTTACCATGCACCCGGTGCCGGACCCGGAACAGTTCGAACAGGTTTCGGAGCAACGCAAACCAAGGGGCTTACAGCCGGTGGAGGGGTTACCTCGAGGGGTAAGCGAATTGCGTGAAAAATCACGGAATATGAAACTCAGTCACTCGGGCTGTACCGCGTTGGTGCAAGGACCAGTAGGTTCGGGCTTATGTTGAGGCTGTTCTCGCGTCCGTAGGTCCAGCTCCAGGTCCGCGGTTCGGTTGAGTGATTTCGTGCCAGCACAGCAGGAAGCAGCATGTGTTCCGTCTCCTTTTGTCCGTTGTTCCAACGGGGGTAGGAATTTTGCAATTTCCTCTCCAGCCCAGGTTTGTTGCACTTTCCACGGTGCGCGCGAACTCGCATTCAATCATGTTCCCAATGGTGGGATGCGCGTTGGCAGTCCTAACACTCTCATCGGTATTGCGCGGTCCGGTTTCGGCATCGCACACATTGTATTGGGCCCTTTTTTTGTGTGTCCCTGAACGGTAAGGTGGCTCGCCATTGGCTTCCAGAAGAGTGGCGATTGGCGCCGGTTGTTCATTTCGTTGATGGTTGTTGGTTGGTGGCTATTGACGAAAGAGCCACAGATTCCGCGGCCCAAAAACTCGAACCTTCGCTTTGCGTTCTCTCTCTGCCATCATCTCTGCCCTGCGTGATCTATTGATTTTCGTTCATTAATGCATCGAAATGAAAGGGAAACATATGATTCCGGCAGGCACTTCATGAGAGGTGCTGTTGAATGAGTTGTTGAGTGGATTTTTTACAGAATACTGTATCCATTGAATTCACGACCACGCTCTGTAGCCAACGATCATTAATGAAATGAAGTAACAGTATGCACAATGCAAACACTAAACTTCGTGGTAGCAAGATGCAGTGAATGATTTTTGTAGCAACTCCAACTCTATGCACTTTCCTTTTTTCAATTCATTTTGGTTGCGAAATATACTCTTATTCGCTTTGCGAGGTAACATCCGACCAATCCATCCAATTCTCTACACTTAGAAATGGCTCGATATGCTGGCGAAATCTTCACAGCAGCATCGCTTCTCGCTATTCCCGTTGATATTCGATTTCATTTTCAATTATAGAAAAAAACTCTACAGCTTCATGCGGCAGCACAGGCTGAGTGTAGCATGCTTTTAATTTTCCATCCTTCAGCTATTCGCTTGATTGAAACTAAATACATTACCGGGAACATGAAAGCTCCAGCAGCTCCAACCGCTTGTAAACGGAAAATACGAGCTCGCTTTCTATGAAATCCAATTCAAAACCATCGCCGAACGGTTGTGGCGTTGGCAGGAAAAAATATTCTTCATCCTGCCACACTTCAGAGTGTAACATTTCTTTGGAATTACTATATACTTTGCTTTAGAAATCTTCTCAACCTGAAATAGGTAACAGGGTTGCATTTCGATGACATGCCTGCACTACAGTTGCCCGTCGAATCGCCACCGGAAAAAGTGGGAAACTACCGGTAAAACGTAATATCCGGTGCAACGCTCACTTCACCGATGCCCGGCAGGTGGCTCGGCTCGGCTTCCCATTTCGAAGCGTTCCAGCACTTGAGCAGAATGGAGCAAATGTCGCACAAGCTTTGTGGTGTGACAAATTCACTTAAGAAGATATTTCAATCTATGCTGTCACCCGGACTCGGGAGCGTTGCACCAGTTGGAGGTGTTTTGCTTTCCGCCTTTATTCTATTCACCGTTTCACCGAAAGATTCTTTTTGGTTTTTTAGAGCAAGCTGGTTGTATGACAAGTTACCACCAGGTGAGCTCAAACAGAGTGTAGCTCAACCGAAGCATATTGCTATTTCCGCTGCAATGGCCAGCTGAAGCAGCACCAGCAGCGTCCAAATTCAACCGAAAAGACATTCTGGCAATGAACGGGTGCACTGGCGCATATGATTTGTGTATTAGTTTGCCTGTCCAACGAAGTGTACCGGAATGAGAAAATCCCTTCTACGTTATGTGGAGCAACTTTGTGCAGACTTACAACGTGACCACCCGCTTGTCCTTCCCTTTGAAGTGCCACAGCTCCACGTCACGCCACGTCGTCAGTGCATACCAGCTAGAGCGAAAGCCTCCATCTTGTGTTAATGGCACTGGCGGAGGAGGAGAGGACGAGGAACTATACGGGAAGAAACCTTGAACGCACCGGAACACACATGCATCCGCGGACAGTAGATGAAAGCATGGCCAACATGTGTCAGGCCTAGCCATCGCAGCCGTCGCCAAACATCAAAGAGCATAGCCCTGGATGGGGATCACCCTTAGCCTGGTCGGTTAGTCGGACTAGCACCAGCATGCCGTGCAACAGGATTTGTGGCACTCCACAAAAGCCGCTCTCTCTCTTGTCTCTCTCTCTCTTTCTCTCTCTCTCTCTGTCTCAATGCACTTACAGGCGGTCCCTGGCTACCCATTATGGTTACAAAGTGCCAACCGGGAGCACCAGCATCCGGAGCATCATGAAAGGACACTATATTGGTTGAATATTTTATCAAGGCTGCACCCGGATTTGTTTGCCTGCGCAAACAATGAACATCAGGCCAACGGGTGCTCTCTCTTCTCTCTAATCGCTGGCCAGAGTGTGGTTCTATGTGTGTGTTTACGGTCACACATACGGCACGGCAGTATGCAGGTCCTTGAAGGCCTTAGAGACACATTCTGGGGAGGATGGAGATGATGCAGTTTCAATTTACCGGTCGAGGTGCATGAGGAGGATGAGGTGTCAATATCAGCAGTCGTGCCGTGTAACCATGGGGGTCACACTCCTGGACACCTTCGCCGTAATGTGTTGCACCCTCTAATCGAGACGGGAGCCCGTGTAGTGGGTTGTGTCGAGGCGAAAGTTTTGAACCATTTGGCTGGATAAACATCGGCGAATGCAGCTCACCTTAGTGTTTGCTGTTCGCTGAGCAGTGCAGAGACCAAGCGATGGTCGATGGACACGAGAGAGAGAGAGAGAGCAAGTTATCGAGTTTTAAATTTAACTAAATAAAGCTTGCTGCTAGCTGCCTGCTCTTTGAGGTTGCGGAGAAGCCTCTACGTTTAGAACGTAAAATGATTAAAGTTGTCCCTTGATTGAATAACATCATCATCATCATCATCATCATCATCATCATCATCATTGTGAGGCTAACAATAGACGACGAGCACAACTTTCCTTCAAGGACGAGACGAGCAGCAGGAATTGTAAATTCTTATTTAAAACCACCCCCTAACCGTCCGGCACTCCTTCTAGTGCAATGCCGGTCAAACCGGGGGACACGGAATGCATCGATGCAGGAAGCTCGATGGTTGTATTGTCGAGGTCACCGCCGTGGGTCAGCGACATGATAAAAGTGGAAAAGTTGAAAGAAAAATGCAACACCCCCCTTTTGCAACTTGTCTGATTCTTCTTCGCTTCCTCCGCTGTGTATTAGCTACGGTGCAAAGGCGCACAAACGGTAGCAAGACCGACGGCAGCAACCGGTAAGCGAATGATCCGGAAATTCAATTTGAAAGTTTCCCGGTTCCCGGCGCCACCCCCGGTGTGGGTGCACCCTTTGGGGCTTTAATCACTGAGCTTCTGAGGTCATCGTTTTGCATCGACTCACTGCTGGCAGGGCGACTGGCCGGCCGGACGTGCAGTTGCAACAGTTGCGGTGCTCGACCTTCGACTTCGACGAGGATACTGAGGGCTTTTTGCTAAAGTTGTCCCTAGTCGTACACCAATCCTCTGACCTTTCCCCGGGGTTGGGAGGTTCTTTTTACCTAGGAGCTGAATGGAAAGAAGAAGACAGTGGCCCTAGGAACCATCAAACCACCCCACTGTATGTGACTGAGCTTGAGCAAGAAATGGAAATCGTCGCAGCGCAGACTGAATTGCTACTATTCCCACCGAAGGGATGTCTACCAAAGGGGCCTAAAAGTGGGGAGGGAATGAAAGGCCACAAGACCCCCCGGGGGGGGGGGGGGGGGGGGGAGACTGGTATGCGGTTAGTACCGAGAAAGGCATTCGGGAAATAGAAAACCATCCCCGGTGGCATAAAGATCCAACGAGAATGTTGCTGCTACTTGAACAGGCAATGGATGTTGCTGCTGACTGTATTAGTCCCTTCCGATGATGAATAGAGGCACATGTTTTGCACGCATTACACACGCAGAGACTGCCTTCATTTGCCCGGTTGCGTCAACGGCAACGCAAAGCGCAAAGCAAACGCACGATCGCACTGCGGGTTCCCAGGGTATGATTTATGTTTTATGACGAATGAAACGCTCGCTCGGGCTCGGATGGGACGGTTTATCGAGGGCAATTTCTTGATTTTACACTGACCTCTCTCAGGCACATCTAATCCCTCTGGTGATTGGTTGGTGCTCGCCGTGCATCTTACAACAGTAGCTGCCGTTCTTGAGCCCAACATTGCAGCATCGTCGAGAAACGTGTCTCGAAGCACATTTCGTTAACAGTGGTTATGGTGCGACAGAAGCAGAGCACCGGATCCGGATCAGCCAACGGAGAAGAAGATGAATAAATGAACAGCGCCCCACACCGACCACACAACCACGTACACAGCGCGTGGGCCCGGTGTCAGAAAATGGTGCAGAAAAGAAAGGAAAGAGAAAGCAAAGCAAAGGCGAGAAACAAAGCAGCATCGAAAACCAATAGAAAATGGGTCAAATGAATTGGTTTTCGGTGTTCCATTCATGCGGTGACATCGAGTATCCGCTCTTGGGGCTGTTGTCCCCCCTTCTCCCCTCTCGGGTGGCTGTCAACGAGTTGACGTAATGGACGATGGCAATGATATCATGAGGGAAATTGATGGTAAAAAGCTAAATGATCAACATCAGAGATTGCAGATGGTTTTGCGAGGGAAGGAGACACGGACTGGCTGGCTCGCTGGTGGTCACCACCGCCGTTTGCTGCCCCTTTTTCTCTTCTGGGAAATGGGACACTAACGGAAACGCGTAACACTCAGCGAGACGGACAGAGTGCGGGGGAGAGAGTGAGAGAGAGAGAGAGAGAGAGAGAAGAAAGGTAGTGGCTGCATTGAGAGCGAGGCAATGCGGAGCAGTCAATGTCTTCTTCAACCTCGTCTGTTCGCCTCGCCGTTGATGGTGTTGGTGATGCTGGTGCTGGTTGGATGAAAAGGATCCTTGTGGCCCTTTTTTTTTTTGCTCTCCATTTATTTCCTTTTTTTGAGGGCCTCCCCTCATTCCACCCCCCCCCCCTGCTGCTGGTGCCGCAAAAAAAGGGTCTCAAAATGGCTTTCTCAGATCACGAGCAGCACGACGACGATGCGGCCATGGCGGACGCGGTGGTCCCCCGGGGGGGAAAAGATGCTGGTGCCGAGGATGGTGGCCGGTGAGAACGGTTGACTTTAGTTTTTCTGGTCGACCAAAAGGTTAATTGAGGGTGAGTGTTTCGTGTGGTGGCGCCGGTGCCGGTGTGTATGTGTGTTTGCACTTTTCTGGCTGTTCGTTTTTATGGTGGAGCAGCACGCAGCGCTGGAACCCTTGAGTTTTGGGAGCGGGAGGGGGGCTTCCAGGGGACTCTGGCTTCGCTCCAAATACGTAACGCGACGCCGATCGTTTTGACGATCCCGGGGCAAGCAAGCAGGCAGGCAAGTGCTCTTAAGTGGTGGTGGTGAGGTGGCCCCACTCGAGCGCCTGACACTGTCGCAACGCAATCCAGAGCCCGCAATGTCAACAACAACACCGCACGGACCGGGACTCAACGAGTTGAGCTGTGTTGAGGATGGCGGGGCGGTGCTGGTGGGTTGTGCAGCCAACGAGAAACTAATTATCTCAAGAACTCATTATTTGGTTGAGTGTTTTTTTTTTTCGTAAGGGAACGTGGGTGAGGTGGCATTTCATACCGAATCACCGCGACGGACGGCCACTCGGGATGCATGTTTAATGTTAAGCATTGAGGGAGCGAAAAAGAGAGAGAGCGAAGGGAAGAGAATAAAGGTAGCGGGATCGAGCGAGCGACTGAGTTTGAGGCACCGGGGTACACGTTGGCCACTAGGTCGTCTGCCAACGCTGGAACCGCTTCGTGGGCTCCAGAATGAGGTGAGAGAATTGAGAAAATTGTTTCCGGAAGGAAGGTAAATCAACAGTGGAATCCAATGCTGCTGCGATCGGCATGCCACGTTCGCGATGCAGCGCCCTGAAGCTCCCAGCAGTGTAACGTGGATTGTGCACTTCGACAGCAGGAGAAGCAGTATGTCATGAAACCCATGCTTTCATTCTAAGGAGACCTACAAAGATCGATCGAATGCTGGTCGCCTGGAAGCGCCAAGGAGGCCTGTCTCAGCGCTAAAGTGCCATTTTTCCGATTTTCCTGACAGTACAGGAAAGAAAAGCTCCGAATGGAAAACCGAAGGATTGCAAAAACCGATAAATATTAAATAATGCCATCAGGCGAGGTGGTGCGAGGCCGGAATGCAGCGGAAAAAGGATTCGAAAGGCTCTGCGCTATTGCCATAACCCTCTCTCTCTCTCTCTCTCTCTCTCGCATTACCTGGTATTGCTGCACCAGATTTCCATTTTCATTTCCAGGCCGCCACCAGGCCAGGAGGAGGCTGAGATATGGAATGTGAGAGAGCCCGGAAAATAGGGTTATCCCTTTGGCTCGATGTTTGTTTTATTCATGGGATTTACTGGCTGGCTCTGTGTCAGAGAGAAGCTGTGGGGCTTCCCGTAGGTACCTCCTAAAGGGTAGAAGGGTGCACGCAAGCGAGAAGAATTACCATTCCAAAAGTTGCTCTTAATATGCGCTCCACCGTATGTACACATATACACTTCAAGTAAAGTGCGCGCCATGCACACGGTTGCGAGCAGTCCACAGGTCCACAGAGATAACCAGCCATCGTGCCGGTAATGATGGTGATGGTGGGGAGGTATAGTGGCCGAAATGTTGTGCCAATATGCCATCCACCACCACAACCATTTTCAGAGAGCGTGAGAACACATTTGCACCAGCTCGAAACAGCATTGCGACCGCACAGCATCCTTTTGTCGATGCTACTGCTGCTGACCACCTCTGCGGCTGCCGGTGAGGCCACTTGCTTTCGGATGCTGCCCCAGAGACGGCATAAAAATGGGGGTGCCTTGCTGAGCATCCCTTTCGTTTACTGGCAGCATCACGGCAGGGCCACCGCTCCCATGCCTTACCATGCTGCCATCGTCCCGGGGTTTCATCTGTTTAAGAAAACATAAAGATGCTGCTCCCACCTCATCCTTCCTTACACCCCCACCCACAGCCCAGAAAGGCCAAGCGATAAGGCGCAATAAAAAGCTGAAAATAACGAGAAAGAGAACGAGCGAAAGGAATCGAAAAGAAAAGGAAGAAACCCTTCGAATCCTCGAATCCTCGATGGCTGCAGGCAGGCAGCCAGGCACCTCTTGGCAATGCTGCCATACTTTGCATTGGTTTTGCAAACCGGCGGAAGGCCGGATCGAGAAGCTGGAAGCGTGAGTGGCCAGAGGAAACTGGTACCGGTGCTCGCTTTCGGCCCTGTGCGACGTGAAGATTCATTGAGATGTCCCTTTTTCGGTGCTGCGTGTGGGCCAACCGATACCCCCCCCCCCCCCAACCACCGCCCAGGGTGGTAACAGCTGCAAAGGCATAGTGAGGGAGCGAGCAAGCGAACGAATTTGGCCGGAACCGCAACATAAACGAATCGAAATCATCATCGAAACCACTTCTCCGCAGCCGCAATCGCCACCAGCAGCAGCAGTAGCTTTTTCTTCGTTTTCGGGGTCCCTCGGGGAGTGGAGCCGGAAGGAAGTGCTGCTGGTGTTGCTACCACTTGAGAGAGTGTCTATTCAAATGTGTTGGTGTCAGTGGATGGGGAAGCAAATCAGCATCGATGCCGTTGAACAGCACAAGTTGTGTCGCTGTTTTGGCGGCAGGATCCCTTGGTCGAAGCCAGGCCATTTCCTCCTCTTTTCCGCTCTCTCTCTGTCGTGGTTTCTGCTCCACGATCTCGATAGTGTGTGACCATTAGGCGTGACGAGATTCGTCGATTCCACGGCAGCCCCAGGAGCATCCAGCATGTCTGTGGTGCCATTTCTTTCTTTATGTTGCTAGGACCGGCCTTCCAAATCTGGGTTCTCGTTTGTTCTGCTTTGGTTTCGGGTGCTCGGGGCATGGGACCTGGGACCTCAAAAGTTGGAATATAAATGAACGCACGCATTAGCATAAAAGATGTATGCACATCATATGCTGTCGACCACAGCCGGAGAAGCAGCAGCAGCAGGAGCGACCGAGCGAGCGAGCGAGGAAATGTTATTATTTCGCAACAAACTCCTCTGCCCTCGGCGTTTTTCTGCTTCTATGATCGTTGCGAGAGGCTTTTTTATCGTCACTCCTCTCCATTCCACTCAGCTCGCACCGCTAGCACTGCTAGTGAGCTAATAATGTTTGACGCAAAGTGGTGCGGGCTGGTTTTGCGTTCGTTCCGTTTTCCGCCTCGATGCAACTCGCCGATAGTGAGCGAAAAAGTGAGAGATCCGCGGTCACTATCTTCATTATTATTGACGCCACCAGCACCACCACCGACGACGATAATCAGCATCGCCAGTAGCACCATCGGAGGCGTCACAATCACTGGTATCATCATCATCATCATCAGCAAAGTCAACGAGCTGTTTGGGGTTTCGTGCGGCAGCTCATCTTCAGACCCCATTAGTCCGTGCTCGCCACCGAAAGTTGAGCGAATTTGACGCGATTTCTTACTGCTTCTTGGTCCCTTTCCACTTTCCACTCGGCAACCAACCAATTTACGGCTTCACGAGCTTTTGAAGGATACGAGCAATGTCGATGCCGGAACTGGCCGTTGAGCAGAACCTCGGTCAGGCTGTTTTGATGTTTGGTACGCTAATTTGGAGCCTAACTGACACTGAGAGTTTGGGGCGCACGTGGCGCTTGACGATGGCGGCGCGATGGCTTCTCGCGCGAGAGTCTCGAGAGCGAACGGTCATGGACCAGCTGCGCTTGACACGCAGATGATTGAGGGATTGAGCCACCATCCCGGGGTAGGTTTGGTTTTGATGCTCGCTAATCGGTGGTTTTTGGTTTTCAAACGGAGCCCCGCATCGTGGCGTCTTGGCTGATGATTAATTGAGCTGTAAGTCCCTCACTAACCGCGATGCTACTTCTTCTGGGTCCTTTTAATGATTAAATCGTTTGCCGCATATGTTTTTTCTTCGAGAATTTAGCTAAATGCCTCCTAAAAGAACGCCAGCAACTTTTTGGGGACCAGCTATCAGCTCCGTTTTTATCGATTTTGTGCTCCATCCTTCTCGATGCGCGATAAATCATTCAACAGTTCAACTCTCTCTCTCTCGGCACCAGACAGAATGTCTGCAATGGGGTGGGCTTCCCATTATCAATCGCGTCTCGACATCGAAACCAGATTCTTCCTCTGTACCGTCCGCTGCTGCTACCGCCTACGAATGCCACGGAATTCCCTGGACAGGACATTATCCTTCGACTGCATTCCGGAGTCTACTGTCTGGCGCTGTCTGGCCTCCAACCTCCCCCGGTCCACCGGTCAGATGGCCGAGCCGATCTTCATTTAATTTTAAATGGGCAAATCCAATTTAAAACAACAGGAAAAGAACCACCGGCGGCAATGTCCTGTCTGCTGGCAATGCGCCGTGCCCCGTGGCTATCGAATAGCAAAACTTCTTGATCACGATAAATGCCCGGTCGCCGGAAAAGAAGGAAGGAATGGAAGAAAGAAAGGAAGCGCGCTGAATGCCGGCGAAAAATGCTAGCTGGCACACAGTCATATGGCCCGTTGCACACCCGATGGAAGCAAAATTGGAGCGATCGAAGGACAAAAAGTGCTTCGTTTTCCGAATTAAAAAGAGAAAACGGGAAAACGGCAACCCACCCGAACTCCGGCGGGATTGAACAGTGTTCAATCCCGGTACAAGGACCCGCTGGCCCGGTCCTTGCAGTATCGTCGGCAAGAAGTGGAGCAGAAAAATGTAAAGAAATTGGTTGGAATAGCAGAGAGTGAAGTCGGGCGGCAAATCGGCCGAGAAGCCGCGAGGATAAGTCGAGGCCGCCTCCGCGGGTTCCAAGAACGGGGCATCCGTGTGGCCCTGGCCGGTGGCCGGTTTTTGGCCGATTTGCGCCGCGTTCGATGTTATCTTTCGGGAGTTTTCTTCATTTTGTTTTTTTTTTGTTATTGTGAATGATCCACAGTAGCGGCCGGGCTACAACAAAAGCTTTCAGAAAGCCCACAAGGCGATGGTCGCGGTGCCTGAGGCGGGGAAATGGGTTTCCATTTTTCTTTGCCACGACCATCTACCATCCCGGCCTGAGATCTGGGATCGCGCTTTAGACAACCGGTAGGTACAGTCGTCCGTGTGGTCAAATGAAAAATGTGCTTTAGTTACTTCTTTTTTTCCTCCCCACAGAAACCATTCGCACCATCGCACCAGATCCGTTAGCTATTTGCTGTTTACGCTCGCAGCAGCTCCGTTTCTAGCTATTGATTTTCATGCCAATCAATCGTTGCAAGGAACCGGCATTACAAAACGTGTGGAGGGGGGGGGGGGGGGGACGAGGGCTGAACCATTAATTTACATTTTACGAAAGAGCAAAAGTTTCAAGCAAGTAATTCACTGGCAGCGAACGAAACGAAATTGCCACCGTGAAGTCGGTGAAGATAATAATTTCTCGCCGAAAACATCAATTCCATTCGACAACTTCAACCTCCCGTGCTCTCCGACAATTCCGGGGGGACAAAGTTTCGTCAATAATGCAATCCACCGGGCTGGCGGCAAATGGCTAGCTGGTGCGTGTTGGCCCACCGTTGCGCGGTTGTTTATCGCCTGAGGGAAGTTTTAGTTAATTTTCGGATCCGGCAATCGAAACGCGAAAACAAATCATAATCACGATCGTATCACGGACCAATAACCGCGGGACGCTCGCGAGAAAAGTTCGGTCGGCAGTAAGCATGAAAATTGTGCGAGAAATTTTAAAACAAACCAACAAGCCTTCCAGCACCAGGCCCTTATTCGGAGCATTGGAGAGTCGCTTTGAATGCGATGCGATTGCGTGGCGAAAGAATTCGGAAGAACCGCGAAAGAAGCGGGAAGCGAAACTTGAAAACAGCGACAGGTGCGCTCAATGTCGGACCATCCGAGGCAGCAGCAGGCACGGCAACGGATAGGAATCGTGAATGGAGCAGTCTTTAAGACATTGATAGCCCCCTTTTTCGAAAAAACCGGTCCAGTTGATTGCCGTATCGTCCCGTTCGCTTGCATTGTGGCGCTGTGTTCGGGGTTTCGGTGGCCAAAAATGCTGTTTACATTGTTTGCTAGCTTTTTCTTGTTTCGAAATGGGATTTAAAAATATTCAATCAGCGCATTACTTGGTATCGATGGATTAAGGAATTGAATGTTGTATCCTTGAAGACAAATTTGATGTCCTTTTGACATTTTTGACAAGGAATTTCAGGTTCAATTATGATATTATTATTGGAACGACTAACAGAATGTAACAATAGTATGAAAGTTTCGATAGCAAAAAGTCGAATAACGGAACTCTCAACTACAATTTAGAATATTTGAATATTCTGTTTCGAAAGAATGCACTTTGCAACAAACTATCTCTTCCTGTTTGACCTCTTCCGATCCCATAGTAGTGACCCAGCTGCTACACTATCGGCCGAGTCCATCGAACGCAAAATACAATCTCCAGCTTCATTTTAGCTCCGTCTGGCTCTGTCTCGACTGGTCCATCATCGGTCGCAGTTGCCGGACGCATAATCAAACCGAGCATCCCAAGGATCTGGCAAAAGGCAGCACAGCTGAGAAACAGCACCAGCACCAGCGCACCAGGCGATCCAGTCGTCAACCTTCTCCTGAGTCCTTTTCGAGGTCATTAAAATCTGGCAAACACGGGAAGGGGTGAGGAACCATTGAACCTTCCGGTCAGTCCTGTTTTGCACTCCCTATTCGGCAGAAACCTCTTGTTTATGCTGCTGCTGCTGCTGCTTCTGCAAAAAAAGCAACGACCATGCACTTTCGTTGCATTTTTGCTTCCGAAACCACTCTCGCTGTGTGCGTTTGTTTTACGCGAGACCGCTTTTTACGGCGGAATTTCGTTGCAACAAACCGGACACAAACTTTGTTCGGAAGAAAAGCAATCGTGAAGGCTTCTGCAAGCAAGTTTTCTGGCGCAACATTTACTTCAAACAGTATCCCAACTCCTCTCCTCTCAAGCAAAGGACTTTTTCGCTAAAATACGCCAAGTTGCCCCTCATCAATGGGCTCGCTCTTGCTGCTGCTGCTGCATGAAACTTACTTTGCGTTCACCACCACCATCCCCCGGGCGTGGACTTTTCCTCTTTTGATCACAGTTTTGTGCGAGAGTGTGTGCTCGGTCCGGGAGTTGGTTTTTTGGACTTGGAGCTCTTCGGGTTCCCTGCGAGACCGACCAGTCGCGTCGCTTCCAGTGTGTCCGTTACGCTCAAGATGAGGCCTGATGGTTGATAAAAAATTCATAGTTCCAACCGATACGCTTCCCGGCTGACATGCTTCCCTGCACACAGCACCGTCGTGGCCGGTTGCAGGAAAGGAAAACAAAACACAAAAGCCAGAAACCATCCGAACCTGGGCGAGCTTCTCGGCGCTTCTCCGATGGTGGTGGTGTCTGTTGGTTCCGCTTTCTTGCGGAAGACGGTTACGCGTTCGTTCGCGGCACCTATCCCCGGACTTGCCATCACCTTGCTTCACGCTGTCCTCCCTGAGACACACTGCGAAGGGTCGAAAATTAATTTCATCTCCAACGTCGTTCGTTTGCCGTTCTTTCTGCGTTGCCTCCACACTTTTTGCTATTCCTTTCCACCGTATTTTGGCATGGCTGCATTGACGATGCTGGTGGTTGGTGATGGTGTTTGTGCCGGTAAAGGGTTGGAACCGCTCCACCGCTGATGGATGCATTTTTGACCGTTGCGTTTCGGTTGGAAGGAGCAGCAGCAGCAGCAGCACCGACCAACGGCAGCATCGTCGGCACGGTTCGGTGCATACAAGGGGGGTACGGCCACATCCTGCGCTCTATCACGTTCAGCATCATCCCCCCTCGCACTTCGCTTTTGTGTTGTTGGCGATGAATGAATGAATGCATAAACAACTGCATAAATTATCGTTTTCGCTTGTTTCCGTTGGTCAGCCGGTCGCTTTTCAGAGCGGGTGCGTTACGATACTGCCACCAGCACACGTCACTCTTTTTTGCACATTCTAGTACATCACTGGGTTGTTGTAATGATTCTGCACGTGCGTTAGTGATGCCGCGGTGGCCAACACACCGTAACGGAGATGGAATTACGAAAGATTGCAATTCAATCGCTGGATCGTTGGATCAGTTTTGATGAAACTGAAAGTCGTCTTCTCGTTCTGGTCGCGAGCAATTATGCTGGGCCAAAATCATGATTCCACTTTAATGTGGCCCTAATAAATCACTCCGATTTATAACCGTAATTTTACGACCGAGTCTGATGATTCTACGCTTCGAGCAATTCCGCGTGCCTGCGAGCATCCATTTCCTCGGATTCGGCTCAAAGGCAGCAGGCCCCGGGTTCCAGGATTAATTACCTGATCGGGATTCGCTTACTTCCGCGGTTCAGCCCATCTGCTTCGTTTGCTCCGTTTCAGGACAAAAAAAAAAAAAGAAAGCAAAGGATGGCCGGAATGGCAGCAGCAGCAGCAGCTGCTGCTGCCGATGGTCTCTATGGCGCTGGTTCAAAATTAGATTTCCACAAAACTGGGACGGAGTTTAATGCTGGAAGCTTCTTCGCGCGGAATTGATCGTCTGTTGTCGGTAAAAAAGAAAACAGAAACGACAGACTGCAACGAAGGAAGGCAGACGTTTTTTACGAGCTTTTAATCCACCAAACACCTTTCGGAACACTCGAGTTGGAGGCTCGAATCCGCGGTGGTCCGGTTACAAACCTGAGGCACAAACCTTCACTGGTCGCTTCAATCGAAAACCGATCGAATCCGACGGAGCTTCCGGAGTGGGAAAGGGAAGGAAGGAAGGAAACGAAAAAGGACAAAACACTTTTCCAAATTGTAATTCCACCTCATCTCAGCCTCACACTCCAACACTGGCTGAAGACGCTGATGGTGCAGCAGCTGCGGTGCGGTCTGTGCTGCGTCTTCGCGATACGATCTCGCACCGCAACGGTCCAGAGCACACACGCGCGGAGTGGGTCCCAAGGGGCCAGGGGAAAGGCGAGGTTTGGTTTGTTGTTTTCGTTGGATTATTTTTTTTTTTCTTCCAACTTCCTTCTTCCTATGCTGCCTGGCTAGGTTTTGCAGCGTTTTCTAAGGTTACGGCGGTGGTTCCATTTGCCTTCTTCTCGTTCGCTCGTTCGTTCGTTCGTTTCGGTCACATTCGTTAGCGGATTGCAAAGAGGCAGCAGCAGCAGCAGCAGCAGCCACCGACGCGATTGAGCTGTTATTGAAAAAAAAGGCGAGCGGAAAGCCAACACACAATCGGAACCCATCACCTGGCATCACCTGCCTCTGGTATCCGGAGCAGGCCGCACGAGAGACGAAGCGGTCAATAAATAAACCCATCGACCCCTGGCCGGCTGGCCTCCGTGTGGCCCAGGCAGGTGGCGGACAGCGGAGCAAGCGAGAAAGAACCGGAGAAGGAAAAGGTTCGGAACCGAAAAAAGGGAACCGAAAGGGACGAGAAGGTGCGAGGCGTGTGCGAGCGCGGAGAGAACGAAACTGGAACTCGATTAGGATTTGAGAAATGTACCTGCCGCAGCTGCTTAGTGGCCAGCGGCGGTCGTATCGACGAGTCCGCTCGGCTGACACCAGGCAACACCCGCCAGGTCCGGCGGAGGTCGAAGCAAAACAACCAAACCGAAGGACCGAACACGGTCCACGGGGCAGCTAGGACTAGAGGCCTTGGATTGAAAAATGGCAGATTAAGCGGCAGGTGATATTTCATCCTTCGCCGAACCGAACCGATTCCTATCTAACCTCTCTCTCATTCTCTCGGAACTAGCACGCACACCATTCGAGCAACCTCCGCGGACCCGGTAGCGTTACAAATGTGAATACATTACCCCCACCAGCATACCACCCGTAAAGAAAAGGAAAGGAGGTTGTGAAGGGCGGTGGTTTTGTGGTATGTAAGCGTGTCACGCGTACGTAAATCGGGTGAGTGATTTGATGAGGGCCGCCTCTGCATTATTGACTTTCCGGTTGACCGACCAAAAGGGAGAGAAAGGAACTGTGGCCACCGGCGTCCACGCCGTCGTACATGATGGATGAAAAACGGTCGCTCGATCATTTTTATTCATTTCCACCGCCCCGGACGAAAAGACAACTGTTTGTCTAGTGCTCACCTCGTGGGTTTTCCTGCATTTTCTCGGCGAACACAACCCTAGTAGGCCTCGTCCTCGATGGTGAACCGCTCTGCGCTTGCGCTCACTGGGAGCATTGCGTGAGAAGTAAGTAATCGAGTTAACACTCAACACTGTCACCGCGCCGGCGGGCTGATAGAGATGAGCCGTTCTTATCACCTTCGTGGAATTCTGATTCGCCCCCAGAACCTTCCACTTAAATCCCTGGTATCACCGATCGCTGCGAGGCGAGGAAATCCGATTGTCAACCAGTTCTACCAAGCAGTTCCGTTGTACCGTTGCTGCTGCTGTAGCAGTTGAAATGGGTTATTTCCGGCCTTTGGCCACAGTAATTGATTCCCCCGTTTTGTCCAACCCCCCGGCTAGCTTCCGTAGGTGAACAGCAACAAAACAACCGTCTAGTTTTTCATTTTTCTTTCCCCGCTTTTTTCCTGCGTAGTTCCAATGAGCTACAAACCATGAACAAGCGAAGGGACGATAACGAAGCTAGAAGGGTCCCCGGTTAGTTGGTCACCATGCACCGACAGCCTTGCTTACCGGAATGACAAAGGCACCAACCAGCCTTTCCGTAGGGATGGATGTTTTGGTCGTTTCCGGCGAAGGATTTCCGCTCGTTTAACTTCCATTACGTTACTCGAAAGCGTTTGGGGTAGACCGGGGCCCCCCTAGTGTTGCCCGTGGCCAGTGACGGTCCTTCCGAAGCAAAATCCTCCCCCCGGGGGGCGGGACTGTCGGAGGTCGGAAATCAATTTGAAGACGAAGCACAGACTTTTCTTCGGAAGCCCTAGACGCCATCCTATGGCAAGGGTGCTAGTAGCGTCAGTGACAGTCGTTGTGATGGTCTCGGCCAACGGCCTGCGGTCTTTTTGAAATCGCAAAATGCTCTAATTGACTCACAGAGCGTGCGCGCGTGCCCGCACCGAGGGACAGAAGGGAAGGAATGGAATCAAAGCGTCACTAAGACGCCACCGAGACACTAAGGGGCCCGGAGCACCAAATGACGCCACCGTGCGGCTCGACAGCAGACAAGACGATTTGCAGAAAAGCCCGGAAGCTGTACCCTCGGGAGGCGCTTACCGTTGGTGAAGACGCTTGTCGCCGCTCCTTCTACACCGTCGTGTCATCAAGTGGCGAATCAAGGCCAGAAGGGACCCCGGTGCTGTGTGGCCCGCTCGTTCACGCACCGGACGTGGTAATTTCTGTGTTTCAGAAACGCGAAAACGCGTCCCACCGACCACTCACCGCGCACCGGAAGCGCCGGAAGCACTCCCGACCAAACGGTAACGACGACGAGGACCGAGCGAGAGAGAGAGAGAGAGAGAGAAAGAGGATGGCAAATTGTCGGCGGATTAGTTAGGCCAACCCGGGACCGGAGACCGTGGAGAATGGAGAATTGTCACGCCGTCTCGGCTTCGCGTTGACTTGGTCACGGTGCCTCCTCTGTTCGTTCGCTTTTTCCGCGCGTTTTTCCCATTATTTTTTGTTGTTATCTTGGGCGAGGGCGCGTGACTGTCGCCCAACTGCCGACGTCGACTGATCCGTCAAACGTCAACGCGATAGACCCCGAAGCAGATGCTCATTTAACGATCCACGCGCCGCGGCTACGGCCACTGCACAGTGTCTCATTTGATTTGAAACATCTTTACCCAAAGGAAACCGAGGAAACCGGTCCTTAAGGAGGATTGCGTTCGCCCTCGCCCTCGCCCGGCGCCTGGCAAATTCATTTCATTCCTGGAATCGCTTGAGCGGGATTCTCCTTTGAAGTGCTTTTCGTTGGGCGCCACCGACCAGACCGTCCAGGGCTGGCCTTCTGTTGTTGCGAAGAGAATCATAATCATAATCCGGCATGAAACAGGACGGCCTGCCGGTTGCCAATCTGGTACATCATTTGCGAGGCAAATATTATGCTCTCGCAGTACGAGGCTTGCGGCGCAGCCTACGCTCGCCAGCTCCGTGCGACCATCGCGCGAAGAGTATTAACAATTGCCCGGAATCGCGGGAGGAGGTGACCGGTGAAACCAATTGGCATAATGTCGCGAGCGCGCGTGCGGTAGATGATGATGGCTGTTGGCTGTTGACACTGGGCAGTGCTTGCCGTTTGCACATAATGTTGAAGACCCGCGCTGAGGGTCCATTACGCCACAGCATTCCATGTACATTCCAGGTACATTCTGTGACGTCCTCTAATGGACAAACCATGTCCACCGTGTCCTTAGCAACCGGTCGGTGATGTTGACACCCGAAAGTTGATTAGTCATAAAGCTCGCTGTGCGGACTGAATGAATTTGCTTATGATGGAAGGCCACTGGGCACTTGGGGCTCTCATCATTGAGGTGGTTTGACAGTTAAAATACGTTCCTCCATCAATGGGACGAGCCAAAACCCTGTGGCTTGATAGAGACATCACGCCCGCTCCGGACCGGACATGCCATGCAGCATGTTCGTCCTGGCGAACGAGCGAACGATCCATAATCGAGATCATTACCATACTTAATGGTCGGGCGGATGGTCGGTGGAGGGTGGAGGGCCTACCATGCCACAGATAAATGAACCACCCCGGCGTGCACTGGTCAGCCGCCCTCTAAGCAAGTCCGGTCGTTCGTTCCATGGCGGAACGGAAGACGGAAGCAGATGTTGAGGTCGTTGGAGATGATGTACCGCCAGCCAGCGGCCGATACACAGGTCCGTACTCCGGATTGTTGTTGCGAGAACGAGAACGAGGCGCAGTTGTCGAGCATAAATCATCGTATCATCTGTTGCGATCGTGCCGCCGTGCGTCGTGATGATGCTCCCCAAAAAGGCTCTCGTGTGCTGCTTCGCGTCTTTGGTGTCCGCCCTGTCATAGAAGGACGTAGAGGAAAATGGGGCTTTCCCTGGACGGGGTGAAAAGTTTCCCTTTAACGCCAGTTTCTCCATTGCCGCTTGCCAACCATAAAACACCGGAAAAACGAAGGAAAATGTATGAAGCTGGTTGAAATTGAAATAGGAAAGGGTTCTCGGAGCAGTACGCACGCACACGAATAGCGGAGAGCGTTCGAGCGCCACACAAACCACCACACCGTGCGCCACGAGCTATGAACCTCGGCAATGGCCAGCTGGTTGGCCAGTCGGTCAAGCGTAAAATGAACCCGCTCAAGGCACACGTACGAACCGAGCGCCGGTATAGTGTGTGACCGACGGACGGACCGGACGCACACACCGAACCGATGCGTCGTCGCATGGCATCGCCATCGGCGGCCGGAATGCGGGACTATAATTAAGGTAAATTTAATTTATGCTCCAATACATGCAACATTTATCAAACAGGGGGGACGCGGTCGTGGACGTGAACGACGGACACCAGGTTGACCGGCAGGACGGACCGTCCGGTCCGGTGCTCGGGCCAATCCTTTATTTCTGCCGCAGCAAACGAACGCACCCAACATTTGCAGGCCTGATGGTCGTCGCGGTGTATCCCCGATGTGCCAGGTGAACCCACGGAGGGCGGAACAGGATTTAATGTAAAGAGAGGACGGACAGCACAACGATGACAACGACGACGACGACGACGACGACGATGGTGGCGTGACCGATGACCGTTGCTTGATGAGCAGTCGCAAAAAAGGGAAACCGGGAAGGGGGTGCAGCACTTTTAATGGAGCTCCATTCGTCTCTTTTCTCCACCCCCTATCACCCGCCATGACCACGGACTTCATCGGACCGTAGTCAGCGGGTTTTTATGAGTGATGAATGGTTTTTGGCTTGACCTCGGTCAAATCAACACCATACCGGACCATACACCAGTGCATGCTGCCCGCTGGACCGTGATATGGAAGCGGATGTATTTCACGAACCCGCTTCCGGTTCCACCAGACACCGGTCGTGGCCAACGCAAAAGGTGTGACCTATCCTGCCAGCCAGCCAGCCAACCAACCAGGAGGGACCGACCTACCATCAGCAATCAACCGAATCACTTAATGGCCGGAGGCCTCAGTGGGTCCGGCTGGCTGGTCGGTTGGTGCGGAGCGATGGGAAGCGCGAACGCGAACTAATGAGTTTATCAGATCGAAATGCAAGTTACTGGCCCCGTGTGAGGTGGATGGTTCGTACGACCTTCGGTGAGTTCGTCAGTTCACATCGATTTATACTGCTTTGGGACACTGTTTTCGACACCATTTTGGTACGAGTGCCGTGGCGCGTGCAATACTTTGGGGATTAGAGCAGTGAGGAATGTGGAATTAAATGCTTTTAAAGGTCTGTAGAAATGTTTGTCTAGATGGGAAATAGCTTTTCAACATTTCAGTTGCATTTGCAGTATTATGTAACTTAAAATTAGACAGCATTAGATTGAGTATACGAAGAAGTCTTCGGCCTGCTAGCCAACAGATAATGCAGATGACTTATGCTACCGGATTTCGTATCCTTTACCATCCATCACAATGATTAGGAATAGCAAAATATAAAAATACTTTACATCAAGGTAAAAGGACTTCATCTAAATAATGAATGGGTGAAGAACGCTTCCGAAATGTTCTTTGCCGAAAACTTCGTAAAATATTAACAGTACCTTACATATAGCAACCAAATCATTTGCTAATGGATAATGGTGAATGATTTTTGAATATTTTTGAGCTCTTTAAAAGGAGCTGAAGTTTGAATCCATTACATAAACAATATCAATTGGATACTATTTCTTGAATTCCTCCTCTTTTGTTAGAATTGATTTACGAAATATTTTCACATCAAGTGTTACTGCTGGCGACTTTCTTTTAATCATTTCCTATTCCTCGAAACTGAATTCGTTTGCCTTCTTCAAAACAGATGCAACAAAAGCAAGCGTAAAATTGTATCCTTTTGTCCATGTATATGTATTAAGCTTCGAAGAATCATCAAGCACATGTCTTTGTGTTTCAAGGATGTGTTTTCATCAATTCTAGAACGACTCTTCATAACACACTGGGAAACAAGTACCTTACATAATGTAAACTCTTGTGTCGCTATTTAGAAAATGTACTTAGCAAACGCCATCCGTTACCAAAGGAACAGCCCAAAGGATCACATCGTTTCCAGCGCATCTACAGCTGGCACCAGATTGTTTCTGCACAAATCGAGTTGAATACCGTGGCTGTGACACCTGCCCCGAACTCCACACCTGCATCCAAACGCTCTTGGTCGCATCAACCACCTTTTCCCCAAAAGCTACTGCCAAACACGAAAACAAAACAAATCCTAAGGACCTTTTTTTTTTTGGTATCTTGACAAACAGTTCCCACGCCACGCCACTGCCAAAGCCAAAATGTAAGACATTTCAATGACGCAAACAGCGTGGCAAGCACTAGACAGCAGGCACATTATTTTCTCTCGGGAGTGCAAAGGACGATAAGACAAACAGTGAGCACAGGACGGGGGCGACCACCCACCAACCCAGCAGCAATGGAGATGATGATTCGGCCAAGCAATTACCCTCCATGGCGCACCGTCCTCGGACCACTTGAAACCCCCGGAGTCGCCACTCGAGCGAGCAAAAAGATTGAGTCTTGAGCCCTATTAGCAGCAGCAGCAGCAGCAGCAGCAGCAACCCAAATGCAGACCACGCTTCGTATTCGTTTCGGTAGAGTGTTGCCGCTTCATTTTTCTCTCGTGGATCGCCGGGCGGCAGCTGGAGGAAGCTTCAAGTAAACAAACTCATCCCAAGCTTTTCATTTACCCGCCCTGTGTCGATGGAAATCGTGTTTTTCATTCAACGCGGCCCCCGCTCTCCAATGATGCCCACGGAGCGAACTTTGGTTCATGATTCACTCACTCCGGGGGGGTTTCTTTTCAATCCACAACCAAGCGAACTGGTGGTAAACCAACAGCAGCAGCAACAGACAGTCCACCAGTGCTCAAAGTCGCCCTGGTTGCTGCCCTATTTTTAACGCAAACCGTAACGCTGGACCCAGAGTTCCGGTGGATTTCAAACGAGGTAATTTATGCACAACCGAGGACGATACTCACCGTAAGTCACCGTGCTGTGATGGTTATTCATTTTCTAAGCACAAGCCGAAGGACATAACACAGAAGTGGCCTTGATCTCCTGTAAATACCACGACCATCCAGGGATCCAGGGAGTATCAATGTCACCTCCCGGGGTGGAGAAGGATTCCAACAGGATCACTCTCTCTCTCTCTCTCCAAGGGAAAGCCACTCCGTGGTGTGCCGGTTGGATGAGTTTTAATAAACACTTTCCACGTTCTCCCTCAAACTTCCTCCATCACGACGAACCTGGACTTGGAGAAAAGCGTGTCAAGGCTTCCGGTTACATGGTTTTGAGGAAAGGTCGTGTGTATGTTTGTGCGAAACTTTTACGCCAGCCAGGAAGCTACTATAGAGACTAGAACCCACGCGCACCTTACCGCGTCAGGTTCTCAGTCCGAAAGTAATCCGACACCCGCGGAACCGGCCGAGTGTTACATTTAACGCCGAGAATCCTGGGCCCGGGAGCCGGGGCTGAGGAGCATAAACATCGCAACGGTACGACGCATGTTCCACCGCACACCACACCGGTACGCAAATAAGGTAATTCAAAACCATGGGCGGGTTGGAGGCAACATAGTTTGTTTGCCATAATCATAGGACCCTCACATTCCCAGGTACACTCGTTGCCCTCTGTTGGCCCCTTCAGCCCCTTCACTGGTAAACAATACCAGAACCGCGCGGCGCGACCGAGCATTTATGGCGTTGACGCATGTCAGCGCGAGTAACCGTGGCGTGGCCAAACCGGGCGTAAATGATCTCTTTCTCTCCCCCTCCGTCCTGTCGTGACTTCTGCTGCAGCAGAGCATGGGCCACGGATGGTTGGAGTGAGCATGATGAAGAGTGCGCTCGCTGCCGGTAGCTGGTGCGCATTTGTTCGCGCATTTTTATGAGCTCACCGCCTCGCCCTGGGCTTCAGACCCGCTCCAGGCGTTTTGTCCTGGCGCACCTGCAGCATAAATAATTCCGCCACTCTGGCCCCCAAGAAACGGCCAAGCTAAACCGATAAAGCCTCGCGCGCTCGCCCGTATGCGATACGGCGCTCAAGAAGGGCCAAGATGGGCTTCTTCGCTACCAGAGATGGAGAAGCACCCGGAGACAGCAAGAAAGAGAGAGAGAGATAAATTTGCGCTGACATTGCTTCCCCCCTTTTGGCCCCCTCCAGAAGGTCAGAATGATAAGCAGCCCCCCCGGGGGGGGGGGGGGGCACACACCGAGAGCTCGAGGTCGATTATGGCGTGGTAAGGAGAAGACGTACCTTGTTTTCTGCGTCGTCCTGCTGGTGCTGATGGTGAGAGTGGTGCTGGTGGTGCTGTAGATTCAAACTGCGCCTTAGATCATCCGCACTTTGGACTGCTTCCTCTTGCAGCTCCCTTACCAGCACCTCGGTCTTTTCCTGGCGTGACCGAAGGGCTTCGAGTTCGAGCCGCGCGCTACCGAGTTCACTCCGCAGGGCACCAAGATCCTCGAGCAGCTGGTTACGGAACTGGGCCTCCTTCGAGGGTCCACCGGTACCGCCGCCTACCGTTTGCTGTAGCTCGGCCAGCTCCGACCGAAGCTCGGCCATCGATTGTGACAGCCACTGCACCGTGAGGCGTTCCTTGCTTGCCGAACCGTGCTCGCGTAGCCCGTTTACATCCGCCCTGAAATTGGAGAGAGAGAGAGAGAGAGAGAGAGAGAGAGAGAAAAAAGTGTGTTAGAACGTAGAAAACGGAAAATCTTCTTGGAATCGGAATTAATTTTCCAAAACTTCCGCCGGAAACGAAGCGAGCGTGAAGCGGAAACGTTTCCCCCCTCGGAGCACGGCGTGTGTGTCGATTGCGCTGCCGATCCGTATCTGCATGCGGTGAACCCAGTGGAACTTAACCTCGTTTTGGGAGCTTGAGTCCCAATTCCCTGACGGTGCTTACCGGCATCGCACACATCGCAGCCCCAGGCGAGGAATGATGGTTGCACCAACATGTGGACCGGCACCTGGCTTCTCACCTTCCGTGACCACAGGCACCCCTGGAGGTCCAAGACACAACCAACGTGACCACCGCGAACTGAGCTGATCGTGGCCATCTTTCACTGCCCGCTCTCTCCCGTTGGCGGTAATTTCCATTCGGTCAATTCAGAGCCAGGATCCGGAACGGAAGGGCAGATCATTGCGCCCGATAGTGTCGCTCAAAGGGCGCCGTCCACCGAGGGGATGGAAAATTACCGGCAGCAAAATGCGCTACAGCGGGCGCCAAAGGGTAGCGCAAGTTCTTTCACGATCTGCTTCCACTCCCGTCTAATGGGCGGGCCATTAAGCGAGAAAGGGGAACCGGAGAGCGAGAAAGCCCCATGGAAAGCCTCACAGAAACACGGGCAACCCCGAAAACCACCCGCAAAGCAAGGCAGCGGCCCTAATGTGTTTAACTTGAGGACCGCGTCTCGACTCTCGACGGTTGTTGGTGTGCTGGGGGAAGTGTCAGGATAGGATAAACAACGGGCCGAAACATCCGGAAAGACGGAATCGTTTGACTTCGTGAAGGTGGTTAGTTGGGTGGGAAAACATGATGGAAAACATCGCAATCACGCCACGTGATTTCAGTGACGACGACGACGACGAAAGTCTGGCCCGGTCGGTGTGAAAGGCGATACGTCTCCGGCGACATGAGGTCGACGAGCAGCAGCAGCAGCAGCAGCAGCCTAATGTGTTTATCAAGACAGACCGAGACCGAGGAGGCGGAAGCCATACAAGGAACCATACCGTACCTGCTCCGGTGCCCAGCAACCATCCACGGCACCTTCACGATGGCTGGCTTCACGGCTTAAGACGATAAGCGATGCGAACCGGCAGCGAGCGGTGGCAGGACGGCAACGGAATGATAAAGGAAAAGGCTTGCTTACTTGCCCCTTTTTGACCTTTTGCTCCAGCGCTTTGGCTTTTCCAGCGCCAGGCGATGACGATGACGGTCGTCATCGTCTCTAGTACCGTGATATCGATCGCCGGAGTGCTGGTGCCTGGACCACTATACTCTATCAGAGATTGCTGACGCATCACGAGCCCCTCCTCCTTTCCTCCTGTTGACGATCTTGTAAGACGCACATTCCACGTATTCGGTAGCTTCGAACCGAGAAAAAAAAACGGAAAAAGGGACCGAGAGCGGCCACTTCCGGCGGCCAGGAATCCCTTTTCCCATCCCCAACAATTACCACCAACAAGGCACTCGGCCCAGGTGGCCCAGGAGATACCAAAGGGCAAGGGACGGAGGAGGAGTTAAATGGAGCGTGCAACCGACACTCCCACCCCCTGAAGGTGATCCCGTGGGTGCTTGGGGAAGCTAATTCGATCATAAAACATCGGAGCGTGGGATCAGAGCCCCCACTGAGGGAAGGAGGTGCTTGGGCAATCCTGGGCCAGGATTCGAGAGGGAAACCATGACTCGAAACTCGGGTTTTTGGATGGTCTGGTCCCTTTTGCACATGGTCTGCCTGGTGCTGATGATGCGCCAAAGATGTCCTGAGATGCTCTCACGTGTCCACACGTGGCGCGTGCTCGAACGTCGTGGCGCCTCCAGGGAGCGCAAGGCTACCGAGGAACGAAGGAAGGACGATGAGGATTACGTACTTGGCTTTAGCTCGAACGAAGCTGATGGTCACTGATATGAGCCCCCGGGGGGACGGGAAGGAAGTGCACACGTTGCTGGAGATCACCAACACCACGAACCGGTCCGTTCCGTTCCGGATCAGCAAGGTGCCAGCGATGATTCTCCACGTGACGATATGGCGTCGCTCGTACGCATATAATACGTGAAATTATGTCTTTTTCTCTCTTTTCGTTCTCTTCCCTTCTCTCTCTCTCTCTCTCTCTTTCTCTCTCTCTCTCTTCTTGAGGTAGATTTTTATTAAAAGCTCAACCCCGGGATGATGTCTATCCCGGGGATGCTATTACTTTTATGCGCCCTGCAGCATCCCGAGCCCACTGGTTGGCCAACGCTTGTTAGAAGGATTTTTCTACATCCTGCCGTTCGCTCGAGGCACTTATTGATGTCAGCGATGCTTCAGCGATGAAGGTGGAGAAGTCACTTTTGGTCGCTCGACGTGACAGGACGATGAGTTGGCTACTTCGGCGACACACCATGGTTGATGAGTTAATTAAAATGCAAAGCATTGGAGAGCGCGCTCGCACCATTCAGTGGACAGTGAGAGCCCCCAGGGAGGCCCACGGGGCAGGTCAACGCAAAAGGCTAGACGAGTTCCGTTTCTGTGTCCTTTTGACCTCGGTCCTTACTCGGACTTTACTGCTGGGCCTTTTGTTTTTTTTTTTTAAAGGTGATCCACCCCCTTTGCAGTACAATTAATATCCTTCCAAGTGGCCAAGTGACTCCATGGAATGTCACGGAAGGCACGGTGTGCGTTCGCTGATGTTTCAATCTGGAGCGGACCTGGACCTAGACGCTCATGCACGTTCATTCACGCGACGGAACGTATCATGGCGTAAGCCTCCGGCCGATGTCAACCTGGTAGTGAAAAGAAGGTGAAAAACCATGGAAACATAAAGGGCGCAACTGATTTCCTTAAAAAAAGAAAAAAAAATCGCGGTGCAGATTCCCCCCGGAGTCGATCTCGCAGGAAACATCGCGTGCGTGAGCCCTGGGCCGGTCCTAGGCCAGCAATCGATCATGCTCCGCGATGAGGACAGTCCAGCATTAGTGCCAGAAGAGAGCAAACATTAAAGAGAGACGGAGAGAGAGAGAGAGAGAGAGAGAGAGAGAGAGAGAGAGAGAGAGAGAGAGAAAAGTACGGATCCAGCGCACGGGAACAGCTCGCACCACGGAACACTCACCGTCAACCGTGGCTTAAAACCTCGTTACTTCGGTCTCGGTGCGGTGCCAAGTACCTTTTAGCCCCCAAAGCCCTTGGTCCCCCTGGCAAAAAGGACATTTGCGGAGCACCAGCAGGAGCAGAAGAGGGCACGAAAAAAGCGAAAGCAAAAGTGCACGTCACCGCGCGGTCGAGGACACTTTCACCGAGCGTTCGTGCTCACCGCTCGGTGCTGCTACGCTACGCATTGCGCCCCACGAAGATTGGTCGTTAGAGAGCTGATTGGCAAACGGAGAGTCCCGGATTGCGTGTGCCTCACGGAACGGAACGCGCCATGCCATGCGTACGCGCTGACGACTGACGCGGCGACTTCTTGTGTGAGCGAACATAAAACCGTAGCGCAATTCCTGGGGCAGAATGGCAAGTGGTAGAGGGAGTCTAGCGTACCTCAAACCCCACGCGTCAGCACACCGTGGGATGCCACAACCACGAGCCGCTTTTCCACGAGGGCTGCACGCGGAATCCTTTTGGGGCTTTGAGCTTCCACGCTGAGGCTCGCGCGAGCTCTGTAGGGCTTCCGATTCAGGGAACGCGACCACCGGGACCTCCACTGCACAGAGTGCCAGCTTGCTCTCTTCTCTCGCTTTCTCTCTTTTTCGACCGGTCGTCAACGACCTAGCGCGGTCGGAAAATAAGGGAAAAAGGTAGCGCTCTGCCAGGTGAATGATAAATGTATTCGCATGTCAACGCAGGGTTTGCGCTGGGACGCTGGTGGGCGTTAAAGTCGAATGTCACCCTCCAAACCTAGGGCTAGGCGACAGATTTACGATATTGGGTTTGGAATGCTTTGTTTAATGCGACGCCACTCCGACGACGGGGACGGTAACGGTGGGGCCAACCTGTAGACAAGATGGATTGTTGCGGGAATGGGCGGCATCATTCAAATGGCACCAGGACACACATCCCACGCTACTTCCACCCCGCACCCACCGTAGCACAAGAATCTTTTGAACAACTTCATTCGCGAGCCAAAGAGAATTTCCTGGGAATCGCGCTCCTGGGTGCCGCATTCCGCAGCAAATCCTCGTTGATGGAGTCGTGAAATTGAAATCCCATTTTCAATTCCTTCTCCGGGAGTCACTTTATGCTCGCTAAACATTGGCCACTTGGTGATGTGGACTTGGTGCCAGTGCAAGAAGGAGAAACAGACCATCTGCCATCCCTTGGCTGGAAGCTTATTTACGAAATTCATGTCCAGACCATCAAGTCCGTTCACCGAGATTGGCGCACACCGTGTGGCTACCTCTCGATGCGTCTCGGATGCGTGTCTCGTTGCGTCGTTGTCCAACCGGCGGTCGATCTGCGGATTCCTGCCACGGAACTTACGACCGGTCATCCTCATCCTCTGATCTTAATCCCGCGTGACAAACAACCTTCACCGGACGTCTCTCGAGGCAGTTCCGGGCGCACGGCAATGACACGTGTTTCTGGAAGCCCACCTTCTGTTCCACCACCCAACTGGTGACCGGCATAAATCCGGAAACAATTGCTTCCCAGCAACGGGCATTTGCGTTTTATCGTTCGGCCTCCAGGACAGACCGAAGTGGTTGGCCCCCGGACCAGACCAGCCCAGAGAAGTTTAATACCAGCTTATCGGTCGACCGGGTGGCCAGGCAGTCAGCCAGTCGGTCGAATGGATCTATTGTGAGTGTGCGAGGGGTTAAGGGGAGCGGAGAGCGGACCTGTCCTGGGACGCTACGTCCTGGAATGGAGTAAACGACGAGACGATACACCGGCACCGATACTGGGCAATTTGTTTCTAATGGATATAAATGTAGCATCGATTAGACCGTTCGTTCGTTCGATCGTTTCTGGCGCCGCGCGAACGCCTGAACGCCGCGTTGTCCGCTTTGCTCCTCCTCCTCATCTTCCTCCTCCTCTTCGAGTCCACATTGGAGAGTGGTATGCAGTGTATGGCCGATTTCGATTGCAATTCATCGTCATTCAACAGCAAACTGGGCCACTCTCTCTGTCTCCCTCTCCCTGGTATGACTTCCCGTGAAGACTGTTCCAGACATTCGCTTCGTTACGGCGTTGGCAAAGACCCGAAAACCATCTCCGTTCTGGCCTTGGTCCTGGATCTAACGGTGACCAACGGAGCCCTGGCACCAGTTGTTCGGAAAATACTTTCTCATTAATCAAATGGGAAAAGGATCGTAACCTTCATCAAAGGATACACCCCAGCGGGCGAGGGGGGGGGGGGTCGGTTTAGACAGTCAGGTATGGTGGCCACCTTCCCCGGGGTTCCAGTCTGGCAAAGGGAGATTAGAGCCGGAATGACTAGCGAAACCATTAATTAGCGTTCCGGTGGGTTGCGGGATGGGGATGCAGTTTATAATTTTGTGTTTTTGTGCTGGACATCAAACGATGAAGCTACCGCTGACCGTGCCCTGGTTGCAAGGTCACCGAGATCAAGCTGCTCCAGTTGACCAGAAAGCTTCGTTCGATTCTGATTCTGACTTCTTTTCCACCCTCGAAAAAAAGGTCTTAAAATCTGTCTGACTGGAGGGACCTAGACGGACATGCTTGACCTTTACATGCTCCACCGAGTCCTTTCACTTCCTCTCTCGCTATCGGGGAGTTCATGTATCAAAATATACAAAATATAGGGATCTCCGAATAGGGTTAGAGTGAGTGGAATCGAGCGAGGGAAGTGTTTACGCTTCGCTGGACCACCGGTTGGTCGGTCCGGACGAGTATTAATTGATTGACTCGGCGGCAGTTGGCCTTCCCCTCGAGGACTACGTCAAGAGGGCACCGAGGCACCCGCTTTATGGGATCCAATTAGAAAACATTTAATTTAATCCAATTCCGGTGGCAGTGCGCTTCCCTCAAGTGGCGCAACTTTCCGACGCAAGATGGCAACCCAACGCCTCCCCTTTTAGAGGGAATCCTGGTGGCAAAACTTCTCGATCCTTCGTTCTTCCGGTTCGCGGTGATTCGCGCGTACTCCCGGAACTCCGGAACCACCTCGCTCAGAAACCGGATGCTAATTAGACTCTGGCTGTTGTTGTTCGCTCGCTCGCTCGCCGGGTTTGCCGGAAGCCAGCAGCGCAGCGTGGTTTTTGAGGGCGTACATCGAGTGTTGCATGTACGCTCGCAAGCTCGCTCGTCGATTTGCTTCCGTTTCCGCTTCCGAGAATCCTCAGAACCTTACCTTAGCTGATCGAGCTCCTCGCGTATCTGGCCATCGGTGAGTTCGGCCGCGTTCTTGCGCACGTACTTCTTGAGGCTTCCCTCGAGCATCTTGTAGTCCTCGCGCCGCTGATAGGTCAGAGCGTTCAGCTGCTTCGCCAGCAGCCGCACCTGCTCGTCGACGCTGAGCGCTTCGAAAGCTCGGTCGCTGTTTGAATCCGCTGCCGCCGTCATTTCTGTTGCCGCACTGTCACCAGGCGGCAGTGCGCTGGCGGTGTCTGTGAAGAGGAGTGACACTAGCGCCACCAGGGCGATGCTCACGTACACCACCCGATTTACCATTTTATCGAATTCGTACATCGCTCACACCGTTTTGCTTTCCACCGAGACCGAGCGACCGACCGGGGGATCCGATAATTTTCGTGCAAAAATAAACGCGCGCGCCAAATGTAACACAAACACGACACAGACACAGACCGAGGGACAGACACTGGTAGTAAGCACCTTTTGCCGGGGTGGGGGGAATGGGAAAACTCTCCGTACCCGAACGTAGCCTACTGAAATCGGTTTTCCCGGAAAGAGGGATTAGAGGAACCACCTGCAGCAGCGTTGCACACAAACGCGCACGTAAAACACACAAACACTGGGGCACACGTACGGGGTTCCCTGTGAAGCACACGTACGCAACACTACAAACACTACCAGAGCATTCACAGAAAGCGTGGTTGCTGTTGCTGCATCGTTGCACCGTTGGTTGGTGGTTTGTTGTTGTTGCTTTCCTTTTTGCTTTTCGATTTCACCTCACCGCCTGCTAGATGCACTCTTCGGTCGTTGCAAAACACCGGCAGCCACCGACCGGTCGGTCGGTTTTATGCTAGCCCGCCACCTTTATCCAGACGCCCTGCAGGTGGTCTGGCTGTTCTGGCTGAGTCCTGGGAAATGCTAGGTGCGAGAATATGGTTTTGAGATCGTGAGAAGCCTTTAGAAGCCGTCCTGGGCAACCGAAACAAACGCTTTTCCCTCCACCGCGGCACACCGGTAGCTAATTTCCTTCCTCCTTCCGCGTGAAAACCGCGGTTCATCCTCGTTCTTTCCTCGATTTTGCCAGCAGCAGCAGCAGCCCAGCGCGTTCTTATCGTACCACAAATTCCTCGCTACCCCTTTCGCTCACTCTCTCACTGTGTCTCTACCCCTTTCTCTGGTGTGGTGAGCATCAGCTCCACGTGCCCTTTATTTATGATGCGAAAAGCAGCCAACAGTGCAATAAAATCAACAGCAGCAACGCAGACCGTGGCCAGGCACGGTAACTTCTTCTTCCTCGTTTGGTGGCACATGTAGCGCGACGATCAACACTGCTGTGAGTGGGTGCGGGGAGTGTGACCCACGTACAGACACCGAGCAGGATTGGGTGCAATTTGGGCGCGAAGTATGGCATCGCTCGGCCCACGTTACTACACGCAGGCCATATCTCGTGGCAATTCACCAGAAGCCACAGAAGGAGATAGCAATGGGGGTGGAAGGGTTGAGAGGAGGGCCAAAAAAAACACTCACACACGAGCGCGCGCCGGCACGCAGACAGTGCGATGAAAGGATTGCAATGAAATTAAAATAATAACATGCCGACACGATGTGCAGAACGCAGCACACTGTGGGGTGCTGCGTTGTGAGCTTTACTGGGATTGGCGCGGGGCAAAATGTGGCCTTGATATTTTCCACCATTCCGCGCGGGGGCGACGCCGGAAAATGGCTGGCCAGCAAATTATGTTTTCGACGCACAATTGGATTGTGGCATTCTTTTCTGCTTTCGTAGAGAGCAGGTGAGATTGGTAGTGAGAGGGAGCGATTGGCATTTTGTCGCAGTCTTACGCGATTGTGAAAAAGTGTGCCCAGTGTGGTGTCACCAATTTCTCGCACAGCCGCAACAAAAACAAAACAAAAAAACAAATCAGCAACAAAAACATAAAACAGCGACTAATGGGGTGGAAAAGAGATAGGAGGCCACGCGTACGGGCTTTTTGGCGATAAATTTTCAATTAACATCGACAGCCAGTTACCGTGAATCTTGATTTATGCCACGGGATACGTGCCCGAACAGCATGATTAGCATTCCGGATGAAGTGCACATCGATAAACTATCGTTGCCACACTTAACTGACTGCCTGCCTGCCCGACCGCACCATTCCGGGCACGAAACAGCACAAAAGACTTCAACCGATCGGAGGAAGCGACGAACCTGATCCACGCGCACACGTGGTCTTGAGTTCCCGGTACGCAACAAAAGGCAACAACTTCCATAAATTAGTTCAACAGTTGTGGCCTGACCATACGGAGTCCATCTACTTCTTACTTAGGAAAACTTTGCTCGCGTAAACTTTTCCTGCCTCCAAGCGCCTCCACATGTGGTTGATGTGGGCTGGGATTAGGAGTGGTGAGGATGTCACGGTACAGGCGCCACGCTACCTACTGGCGTACCGTGTACCGTGCACGCGCGCGCTTGTGTGTTTGTTCATTGACTTGTTTTCGCTTTTTCCCGGTCCCTTCCACCCTCAGCTGGCTTATGGGGCTGGCTCGTCCGTAAGCTCCACCGCTGGGTCGTGGTTTCGTTGCTCGATGGTTGACTGGCAAGCGAACGACATATTCACCACCAACTCAGACACTAAGGCCCGCGGGTGGGGGGCACTAATTCCCAGCTGACAGGTATTGCGTCTTCAGCCGACCTACGCTGCTGCTGGTGCTGGTGCTACTGCGGAGGCCGCTTGGTTAGTTCCAACCGGGAAAGTTTCTCAAACGCTGTCGCACCCCGATCTCGATATTCCGGGCTCTTCACTGGCACTTAGTTTTACAAAACTCGATTGATAAATATTTAATTTTCACCACCGCTCGTCACTCTTGCCTCACGCCCCTTCCACGCACGTTGATCCACTCTTGAAAAACAGGGGTTTTCCCGGAAAAAACACCCTTTTCACGAGAACCCATGTTTTAGGCGGTTTGTTTGGTTTCGGTTTGTCTGCCAATGGAGTTGCTTGTATGTCTTTATTTTAAGAGGGAAAAGTGTCCCGTTCTTAGCGAGCTTACTTTTCTACTAGTTTTCCATCGAAACTTTACATCGAAACACGGTTACAACATACGGTGTAATACCTTCACTTCACTTCGCAGATTACAAGAGAACAGAATCAAGACCCTCTGGCTAAAAGGTTCGCACACTTTCTGGGCTTGCTTGGATACGCTACAGAACCTGCACGCTCGTTCGTTCGCTCGCTCGCTGACGACGATGTTATCCTGTTTACCGGCGCGTTCGGAATGAACTGGCATGAACGGCTTGCGGCGGCTTTTATAAGCTTCTGCCTGATCACGCTCAACGCGTGCTCTCTCTCTCACATTAGTTCGCTCGCTCACGGTTTATGCTCTGCTTGCTATGCTTCTGTTATGCTGCAGCCACGCGTTATCCCTGTTGATGATGAGCTGCGCTGTTCCATCCCATGCCGGGCTCTGGAAAGAGCGCTCCTGCCAGAGAGCGAGCGAAAGGACGCACGAGAGAGAGAGAGAGATCTCTCGAGCGAGCGTTATTGCCTGTGAGCAGCAGGTGATGCAGCGGATGAACCACAACAGTGAGTGAAGGTCCTGCAGCATGGAACATGGCAGCAGACGCATGAATCGCAACGCTAAGCGCGAAATGCACGTGGAGCTGTCTGCCAGCGCGCCGCTATTGGTACGTTGCTGATGGTGGATTTATTGCGCCTCGTAAATAATCAGAAACGATAAAGATGATCGTTTGGATCGAATTTGACTACCAGTACGCAAAGCGGATGCTGTTTAAAATAAAATATCATTTGTCCAACAGAGGTAGAGAGAGAGCTGGTGAGCCAATTGGTTTTAGGGGAGGCTTTTGTTCAATTGCGATTACAATTGCGATTTAAATGGTTTAGCATTCATTTTTTCTGTTTTCCTTATTGTTTTTGCATGCAATTAACGGAAACAGCACCGCACTAGTGGAGTGCTGGTTGGAAAAAACCTCATTTATCACATTTTCCACGGCAGCGAATCGGAATCAAACGTGCTTCCTGCGTGTTGCGTGTCATTCTGTAACAAGATCCATCGCTAAAGAGCCAACGAAATGGGGCTGGAATGAAGTCGCTTGACGGCTAGCTGACTAGAACGCTCGAATGGCTGAAAGGGTGCACTTGTAGTGCATGTGGAACGTACTGGAGTGCATTTTAGTCAAACCACCACCATCACCACCTTGGCTTCGATGTCCTTCGAGTGACAGCGCATTCGTGAGGGTTTTCAAAGTACCAGCTACGGTGCGTGCAGCAATAGCAATGCGAAAACCCTTGGCAGGTCCTCGTGGTTCTGTTGGGGTTCGTTTCTCTCTCCCTCGAATTAATTTACAGCACGTTCGCCGGTGCGCCGCTCCAGTCGCTCCAGTCGCTCCAGTCACTGGCACTGACACCATGACACCACACAGTGAAAGGGGACCGAAGGATCTGCACGAAGCGCGAAAACAGAGAGTAGACAAAAAGAAAGCAAGAAACGAAGGAGGGAACCGTTGAGTGTTGGTGCCTGTGTGTGCCCGCCCGCAGGTGTAGCATGTAAATGGAGCTACCCTAGTTCTCTACGTCTCTGCGGGCCGGGACGATGAGGATTCCGACCCCTTTCTCAAGCCGGAGCCATGGACACGCGACTCGCACAGACACAGCCAGACGAAGGAGAAGGTGCTGCTTGAAGTGGCGACCCTTGCTCAAGTTGACGGGCTTCCCGTCGTGTGTAGAGTGTCCTTGTAGTGCCCGCGGCTGGCGCGGGACTTGTCGACCGGCCACTCAGACACCCCGTGTGCCTGCGGCTCATCAACAGCAACATAATGGTGGCTTGCGGGGTCCCATAATACCGCTGATGCTCTAATGTCTCGCAAAAAGGAAGGAGAAGGAGTGTGGTCGGACGGACGGACGGACGGACGGTCGGTCGGTCGGTGTTTGCTTATTAGTTGTCTGTGTTCTCTGGTCTTTTTTATTTTTTTTTTCTTCTTTTATTCCCGTCTTCGGTGAGAGCACAATGTTGTGCAAATCAACTTACTTGTGTCAGTGTGGCGCGAACGTGGCGTGGCGTGCGCGGAAAATAGAATTAATAATCCCACATCCCGCCAGAAGTGGTTCCGGTTTTCGTTTGAAGAGTGAAAAGACCGTACCGAGCGCACTCGACGACGCGTACATCTGCTACAGCAGAAGGTGAGCCACAGAACCAACCCTGAGCAGAGGCTGAACAGGAAAACCGCGTACAGCATATGTTCCCCTTTCGGTTCTAACATGTGCCTTTCGATCGCCGCTGAATCGTTCGTTCCATTCCTTCGTTGCATCGATGATGATGCCCTTTCCATCGGGATAGCAAAAGTGAATGCGTTCCGCAATGGCTGACAGGATGTGTAAGCACATACCACAAACGAGCGCTGCCATTGTGTTCGATCCGGAATGATGCGATTGCGAACAGCGGGTCGGTATTCTAATTCCTTTTCCTCAACTCAGAGCGCCGCATGGCTGACGCAGCAAAGCAAATTGAAAACACACACTCAGTCCCGTGCCAGGAAATGGCCGGAATAACATCCTGTTCTTGTCCCGAGCTCGTTGCTTCCTGTGTCTGGCAGTGCGAGCGCAAACAGATCGTGCTCTGAAGGAAGAGTGGTGGTGGCTTCCGGGAAAACCTAATTCGGCGAATAATTTTAATCATTCTTTTCAATTCAGTCCCGCGTGCACATCGATGGCAAAAGGAAGTCCTGTGAAAGGGTGGTAGAACGTTGAGTAGCGCTGCTCGCTACTCAAGTGTCGCTCGCTGTCAGGTCAAAGTCAGATGCCGAAGAGCCAGCAGATGGTGTGGTGTTCCATTCAAATGGCCTGAGAGCGAGGCCACGCGACCGATCCTTTATGCTGTCTGCTGTCTGGCGCACGCATCACCGATCATGTTTACCCTCCCAGGTTGCGATGCTTGCGGTTCGACGACGCTTATTGCGCCTGGTGCTTGGTGCTGTTGTTGTTGTTGGCCTATTAGCGAGGAATAAAATGTTGACAGCAACACGAGATCCTTACCGGGGGGGGTGGCCACCCTGTTGCGAATCGCTTCAGTTCGATGTGGAACGCTCAATTAGACATCAATAATGACTCAAGCACAGCATGTGCATCGATCGAGGACCACCAACCATGGGGAAAGCGAAAAACAAACTTCAACTCAACAAGCACACAGCGGCACACAAATTGCAAACTAATGCAGCACACTCCTCGCGATTGGATGACACTCTGGGGAGCAGTATCGGTAGCAAAACCGGTCCCTCCGTTCGACAGCCGGTGTTTTGCGCGAGGACCGTCGCTGTTTTATGTGAAACGAAAAGGAACGAGAAGGAGCAAAAAAAAGGAACTTCTCACATCACCAGCACCCCTGGACCATCGGGTGGCGGAGCGACCATCATAACCATTAAAATTAAAACCGAAAGCCCAGGGTCCAAACTGTGGCGCAGCATAAGGAACTCGACGGGCAACCGGAGAGCAAACAGCGGCAGCAGCAGCAGCAGCAGCAGCAGCGATCGAAACATCGAACATCTGTCACCCAGTGGGGCGAAGAGCTGGGTGAGTCGATGATTGCCAGGGCCAGTGGAGTGGTGGTCAGTCAGGCCGTTTATGCTGGCCAACCGCTTGGCTTTTATGTCTTTCTTGTGCTCGCATCCTCTGTCCCTCTCTATCTTGACTCCTTTCGGGTGAAGCACAGGAGGACACCGTATCATAAGAGCCCATAAAAGTGGGGCTCCCTCTACTCTTTCGCTTCGTCTCTCCCTCCCGCGCGTGTTTGTCCTGGCTGCGGGCCTGATGGTCATACAACGTCGGTCGTATCGGGATGGTGTTTCGAGCCGGCTGCTGCCGACCATTTGATGCGAAATTGATGCACCACCACGGGGCAGGACCTTACGGTAGAACACCGAGAGAAGGAGAGAGAGAGACGGTGAAGTGATTATTAACGAGGGGTGTTTGGTTTTCTTTTTTTTTTGTTGTTGGTTCAATTTGATTACCGCCGTGGCACCACCTGGCCTGGCCTGGACAGACTTGACAATGTTGGGGTTTCAAACGAGCGTCCTTATCGCCTGCGGGCCACGCGCATCGTCCTGCTTGTGTTTTGGGTTAGAGTTTGTTCGGAAGATTCTGAAGCGAATGTTTGCACGACAATCTACGTCAGCTTCTTACCGTTGTTCCGGGACCGATCTTGATACCGGTACCGGTGGTTCTTTTCAATCCTGCTCGCAGCTTTCGCTTCCTTGCGCGCGATGATGCGGGATCCATCCATCGAGAAGCCCTCGGCTGATAACAGGTTTTTAGGGGGGCCTCTGTCTGCCTGCCCAAAACCCATCGCTTCGTGCCCGTGCACGACACCAATCGACCATCAATCATAGCTCGCGAACTGTGGGCGCTGCGGTCTTGTGCGTTGTGATGGCATTCTCTCTGCAGGCGCATCGACAGGTTTTGATTGATACGCACGGTTGGTAGGAAGGGAAGACCAGCCGACGACGACGACGACGCGATAAGCGATAATTGCGCCTACCGTTTACCGCATTACCGACCGCATTTCCTCGGTTGACCGATTATTACTTTGCGACGTTGTGGTTGCGTCCCTAGCACACCCGCCCTGAAAGAACCATCTTGTTTTTACTTTGTATACACCCGTAGCATCTTAGGGGAGCATCCAGCAAGCGGTGGAAGAGGGGAAACCGGAAGGGCGAGACGGCCAGGATGATGTATTAATAAAGTAAAGTGAAAACGGTGGCGCAGCGCAGTGAAAGCAACGAACCTTCGTGCACGCTTGAACCATTTCTTTCGTTCGTCCCCTGGGGGTTGGTTTGAGGTGCCTTTCGACGTGGAAAGCGTCCTTTTGCAAAGTTTCGCCCTCGAGTAACTTGGTTCGAGTCAAGGGCCCCAGGAAGAAGACGGTTGCCAACAACCACAAATCCGCGTGGCGCACTCACATAAAAGCTGGCCGGGTTCGTATCCGCGGTGAAAAGGAAAGAATCAATCAGAAAGCACCCCATTGCGGAGGAAGAGGGAGGAGCAGTCGTGGTGCACAAATCGGAAAAATCAAATTTACACTTTTCCGATACCGAGTTACTGATAGTTTTAAATCGATTGTCGGACCGCTCAACCGGAGGACTAGGCGAGCGATTGTGCGCCAACGAGTGGCAATGAAATAGAGAATTTCTCGGATTCTCCTGAGTGACTTGGCCTGACCCTCCAGCGAATGTGTTGAGCGTACCAGGGTACGGAACGCAATCTCGTTTCACCGTTGCTCAGGATGCACTTAGAACAGTTGAGTTCGATAATTTGGCTGACTCTTTGAGAGGATCTGGAGGGACAAATGTACAATACGTGTCACTTCCGGAATGGAATTGCACCAACACACAGCTGGCCAGATAACTGGAAACGATGGAATGGAATGGTGCACCTGAGCAACAGCAACGGCGAGGAATGGCGTGAAAGCGACGTGCCGATAAAATAAAATAAGAATTAACATTAATTCTCCGTAAATGAGGTCAACGCAGGCCATCCCGAGCTCTGTGGGGAAGATCGAGAGCAGAAAAGCCGTTTCGTTGATTAAATTCCATTTTGTTTTTTGTCGCAGCATCGCCACCGGTCTGTTATTTCTTGAGCCACTTTCAACCGCCCAACACGCAGTCACACAGCAACATAAACTGCATTCCCTCCATACCTCCCCGAAGGGGTGACGATGCTGGAACTGGAGCAAATCTTGTCGTTCGCGCACGTGACGATGGAATCAAAGATGGATCTTGAGCAAGGACCCCTTTCTGCTGCTGCTGCTGCGACTGTTCGACTGTGACACCTTACGTGGCCAACGGAAACTGCAGGTAATGATGGATTTTATTGCATCGGTCATCCCTTCCTACTTCCATCGCTAGCAACCCCTTTTTCGGGGGGAGCTGACCGAGAGATTTATGGCCACAAACACTGCAAATCAGGTCTCTCACTCACGTCAGGCGGCCGGAGCGTTAGACATTTTGGCGCCCGCTTCGAGAGGCGAAAGATTGTGTTTTACGGCCAACACACGGCCACTTCGGTCCGTAATTCAATTTTCCAGCACCACCAATGCTCCCTCCACCGACGATCACCTCCCAAAGGATATCAGGCGGTGTCGGTCACGGAACGGAGCTGATGCGGAATCGATTTTTTCGTGATTTCGTTTAAAGGACAGCCGTTGGGATAGCAGCGACCGGGTGAAATTTATGGTCGATCGTTTGTGTTTTCATTACCGATAAAACCGGAGGTCCGTTCGGTTCGGTTGCGATCGGTGGCGATACACGAAACGGGTCTTAAAGATACTGGCCCCCGAGTCCCGTTAATGAGAGAAGAGAGAGAGGCTCGAGGACAACAGCGGTGACAGCTGCTCCAGTTTTGGTGCTCTGGATGGCACTGGCGCTGATCTGTTCGACCCGGGACGAGCTTTTCGTGGAGCTCTGCAGCTGCCACAACACGATTAATGGCGCTACGCGGTGATCGGATTTTTTTCTCGACTGTTTTTAAGCTTTCCGGTCCAGCCGATGCCGCGTTCGTGTCCCACAACCGAGCAACAATTGTCACTCCTTATTAGGATAATCATCACGAAACGGTGCTGCTGCTGCTGCTGCTGCCGGTTAACAATATTTTGTGGCAGCAAAAAGGCTGATTTTAATGCGCTCTGACAGCGTGCCACTTCATAAACTGTTAAAGTTGGCATTTCAAACGTCAGGATATACCAGGATCCCCCCCACTCATTTTGACCCAACCCAACGTTGGCTGTGGTTGTTCCAGCGAAAATTCTCCCCCTCAGAAAACCAGGACCTGGACACGGTTCTGCGGTTCCCCATCGGTGTGCTGGTTCTGGATGGCAAACACAAACGAACTCGCCCTCCAATTACAGCACCAGAGAGAGAGGGAGACTGGAGGTAACGTTCTGAATTACAATCATTATGACTCATTGCATTATATGAGTCACCACCGCGAGACCACGACGGTTCCCGGGGAGGGGTTCTTTTCCTTTGGTAGGACCGTTTGATGTGGCAGTAGCTCGGTCACGGGGGTGCTGGTGCTGGTGCTGGTTTTCCCCGAAATTACCTTACCGTCCTGCCCCGTGATGCTTCCAGGCAGCCATTTTGGTTAGCCATTTCGTTAGCTTTACTGTTACTGAATGTTCAATTTTCGACTGAAATTTGTCCAGAAATCGCCGGCACACGAAGTAAAAAAACGAGGAGAAAGACAGAAAGAGAGCGCATGGTGGAACTGGAAGCAAGAACGAGTTCCATCAATTAGCTAAATGAACATTTCCAGATGTCGCCGTCGGTCTGCTTCGAGGGGGGGGTGCCCATGGTTCCTGGGCAAATGGGACAATTAAACCCAATTGTGGGGTGGCAAGGATCCTCTCCCTTCTTCCCCTTTCTTCCCTTTCCGTTTTCCAAAGCGTCGGTGACTCCCTCAGATCGGGTGTTGTTGCTGCTGTTGGCTCTACTTCCTTCCTTTTAAACTCTCCTCTAATCCGGTGTGACAAGCTGCTGCTCATCCTTAATCTTCTCTTACCTTTGACCCTTATCCTACAATATGATCACCAACACACGCTCCTAATGGCGTGCAAAATGAGTTAATTCAATAGCAAAGTTTATTGCAACAAATTAAATACTCTTGGCTGGCGCGCGCGCGAATCACCATTCTCCGAACTCGTAGGAAGGAAGAAGCTTCCTTGAGCTCCGCACAAATTACTTCATCATCATCGTCGTCCTCGTCGTCTTCGCCGTGGTGGTCGGTGGCGAAAGTTTGCCATTTTTCTTCTTCGACCACTCCATCTACTCTCTCGCGGCTCGCAGTAAGCTATTTCTGTTCGCTATTTCCAGCCCCCCGTCCAGCTTATTGTCCGCCTCGATTTCTCGACTCATCTGCCTTGTTCAGTGGCTCATGCTGGTACATGTGTCTGTGAGTGTATTTTTGGGAATTGTTAGGGATATTGTTTCGTGTCCATTGTTCCTGGCCGGCTGGCCGGTTGGCCGCGCCATTGAGGGCTCGGTTTGGTTCTTATTACATTTTTGTGAATTCCTCGTTTCTTCACTTCATAATTGGCTCAATGGGCGGCGGCATCGGGCTTTCGGGCGGCCCTTTGATGCCTCACCCCGCCAGCTACCTTCGTATCCTTTTTCTTTGGCATCCGGAGCAGGCCCATTCCTGGCATTCCTTGCTTCGACTTCCGCTTTTTCACGTTTTCGTGCGGGGTTTTGCTGGTATTTGCTGATGTTCTCGGCGGCGAATGGCTTAATTTTGATCTGTACCAGCCGTGTGTACAGTGCCAGGCGGCCACAGCCATTTATGAAATGAAATAACTGTTATTAACAACTTCTGGGCTTCTGGTTTTTGCACCACCATCCACCGTTATCCGGCGCGTAACTGCCCACAAACCGCCCACCGCCACCGGAAGTGGATGCGACTGCTGGTCGTGGTGGTAATCTGGTGCTACCGCCAGTCTGGTTTTATCAAGTCTGGTTCAAGCGAAAAGGACCTCAAGAGGAGGTGGACTAACTGAAGGTTAGTCTTGAGCTTTTTTTTTTTGGGGAATTTTTTTCGTATGTTTTTCTTTTTGTTTGTTCGGTTGGTTTCGGGATCCTCCAGGGCCCCATTCTGGCCTTGATGCTCACACTTACTTCTATCCTTCGGTTAAGAGTCTCTGGCCGCTAGCCATTAAACCATTTCGCCACTCTAGCCCCCCCCCAGGAGAATGGAATCCACGTGCTTTGTTTTGCTTTTTAGCGAAGGGCTCGTCTTCCTGCGTTGGCCTGTTACTTGCCAGGAAGGATAAGGCTGATTCCTACCCCCACCCGTATTTAGTTGCCAAAATACCAGAGAGAGAGAGAGTAAGTTGAATTCCTTTTAAAGAAAAAAAAGAAAACTGCCCCAAAATTATGCATTCAACCCAGCTTAGTTGTGTGGAGTCCGGTGCGAAAAAAATTATTCAATCAAAGCAACCCTTTCTCCCTTGAAGTTCCTCTCCCAAACGCAGAGGATTGCCTCCCTCCCCCCCCTCCCGGGCCAAAAAATGGCCATCCCCAGAGGCCGACATTCCGGTTTTTGTTGGTGCGACGGGGAGCAGCAGTATTTTTTTTATGCTGCGATGATTTGCACTCTCACCTCGTCCGCCAGCACCGGGGAATGGCCGGATAGCAGTATCAGCCATGCCATCGCTTGCCATACGACCGTCGAACGAAGAAAGGGGATCATCCTGAGCCTGGAAAGTGTATCCGCAAAACGGAAAACCCCCAAAAAAAACCAGAGCAAGGATAAAAGAGGCACAGGGGTTTTGGGGGGCGTGGGAACCAACGTGAAACCAATCTGCGCAGTACCGGCGAAACGGTTAGGACCGAAAAAACGGAATTACCTTTGCCTCCCTCCTCAAAAAAAAAAAACCAAAAAAGAAAATCCAAAAAAGGAATCTACCGTGACATCTGTTTAGTTTCATATTTTCGTGAGCTCTCTCTTCCCCTCCGTGGGTCTCGTGGTGAGCCAACCAACGGTAAGGGGTTGCAGCAGCAGCACCAGCAGCAAGCCCTCAAGACCCAACACAATAATCTGATAATTGGATGGATTCGAGCGATGACGACGACGACAACAAGCAAGACGTAAGCTCAAGAAGGAGTTGGCCGCAAGGCGAACACAGAACAGCAAATATGTTTTGCGGAAAAATGAGTTCGACTTCCGACTTCGGTACCGAGCACCGAGCCGGAAGCACGATTCCCGGGGGGGGTGGTGGTACGAGCAAAGCCAATCCCAATCTTGGATCACCCCAGCGTCCTCCTCCTTCCCATTCCAGGGGGAGCGGTTGTTTGACGGTTTACTTGTGTCTCAAACTTTCATTATTGCACTTTATCCTTTTCAATTACGGAAGGATTTACTGATGAACAGGGGAGGTGGGGGGTGGAAGGGGGTCAGAGGGCGCTTTAGGAAGCGATAACAGCAGGCTTTCCTGCCTCTGCTTCTCCTCATCCTTGTAGCCCTTCTTCAACATTTCATCTTTTCTCGCCGGATCTCCGCTTATGCCGTATGTTGGCTTCTTTGCCTGTCAAGTGAAAGCACTTGCCCTGCACGACCACGTGGTCCCGTGGCAGCTTCTCAATTGATACTTGAGGGAAAGCAAATCCGTTTGTGGGATTAGACCTCGCCAAACTCGATACCAGCCCACAAGCACCACCACCACCACCACTGTTCGTTCGGTCTGATGAAAGGCTTTTATTTATTTCCATGTTTTTTTGTGGCTATCAAAAGCAAAGGATTAGTCACGGTGTTTATCCGTGTGTGGATGTGGGTGTGTGTTTGAATAAATTATGTGTGACCCGTGTGGAGCATCGAATCGCACTCTGTTCGCACCCCCAACCGACCCCTCACGCAGCATAATATTGATTCCGTGCGATAGCGAGTGCAGCGCAGTTTACTCAGCGACCGCGGCCACTGGTTATGATGGATTCTGCGACCGTGTTTGCCTTTGAGGACGAGGTGTCCGGGTGGAGGTGCTGGTTTTCTATTATTTTGTTTCAACCGCATACCGACATTGCATCTGATTTATTTGTTCGGCGCTTTCGCTGTGTTTCGATTTGTGTCGAGGCAGACAGGAGGTTTTTTTATATGCATCCGGTACCGTTTTGATGCCGTTTCGTTACATATTGGTTTAAAACAATAGCAAAACCACCACCGAGGCCGACATAATCGAACGGCATCGATTGTCGGCCAGTCGGGCAGCGGTCATGTGGTCGCCGCGATGGTTTATTTTGTTAAATGGCGCGGAGTGCATTCGAGGGCAGAATGATGCTGCACGTGGTTCCAGGAGCAGGTGTCTCGTCTAATAAACTACGGTGCATTCGATATAATAGTATGTGGGCAGTTTATATCGGACTCAATAGTCCCGCATATGAAGCTTTCACTTCCATTCTCCAATTGATATTGGATCATTCGCTGGCTGGACCAACGCAGATTACTGGCGAGGTGCAGACGTACTTTGTATCGCTGGCCGTGTGTCAAGAGAGCATCCTGCAGGACCACGTGACCGCCAGGTGCTGCTCCTGTGCAGCACGAAGTGAAGCGATGCTTATCACGTCATTTTCATCGCGAGGGCATTCCGAGGATCGCTTTGCTGCCGCGTCCACGAACCTCTTGACCCACCGAGAACAGCTGCAGAAGCAGTGGCGAAGTGAAAGATAAGACAAAACCCCCGAAACTGGTCTGCGCTGCCTTGGGTTTCAGGGAATTGTTTTTTTTTGCAGCTTGTTGCAACGCCTCGATCGTCAAATCTCGCCATTCGCGACGTTCGCTGGGCAGCTGGTGAGCACACCGCAAGCTGGTGGAGGGAGGCGCCACCTTTTTTCGGATTTGTCTTTTGCGGCCACCAAAGCATTTCGGGTGCCAGTGCCAGTGCCGGGGCGGTCGTCGGTCGGTTGGTCGCCACACACTAATGAACTTAATATGCACGTACCGCCAGGTGCTAACTGTACGTCGTCTCGGCTTAATTATGCAGGTTTCGGGTTTCGATTTTTGCGGTTTCGGGAGCATCTCCGCCCGCAGGGGGTGCGAGAGAGGGTTTTTTTTTCGTTTGTTGTTTTTCGATCCGTTTTGCGTTCATTTTTCACTCTCCCCCTTTTTGGGTGTCGCTTTGCGATGGCCAAGTGGTCAACTGGTGCAGTGCGATACGGCTTGAAATCGAACAAACAAGTGGAGAAAAAAAAATACTGGAGCTGCATCTTATTATGCAATGGCGGTAGCAGCATCCACCGGAACCGTATGCAAGGTAATCTGCATATGGTAGACGACATGTGTGCGGCATCATACGTCTGACTGGCAACAGCAGCTGCTTCTGCTGTTGCAGGAGATATCGTTTTATCTTGAATGTGAATGGTGGTTCGACGGGTGGCGGACTAAAGTGATTTGCATTGATGCGAGTACGACCCGGAAAGGATTCACGTTGCCGGACGATGGAAGGCACGAGCTCAAATTAAACGCATTGAAGGCAGAGTGGAACGATCATGTCTTTGATTTATGGCCAGTAAACGATCACACCTGCTGCAGCAGCTTCTCTTTAAATGGGTTAACATCAATTGTTAATATCCTTGTTGAGGCTTGGAGGAGTGATATCCAGATTGAATTTGATTCTAACTACAATTAACTACGAACTGAAGTGATTATGAAAAATATTTTTTGCTAAAATCTCTACTTTCTCCGGAAAACGAGGGTGGCTTTTTTAAGATTTCTTTTTTTTTTTTTTTTTTGAGAAACGGGTTTTTCAAAAAGAAGATTGAGCGACGCCAGCGACATCTATATGTCAGAAAAAGTACTGAATCAGACTGACAGCTCGCGAAAAACCAAACAAAAACAAAAACAAAGTTCGCAAAGCGCGCGCGTTTTCTTCCGGAAAATCGCCTTTCCGTGATCCGTGATAAGATGATAGAGGAAGTACCACCGAGTCCAGAAGCGGAGAGGAAAAAGCCGAGTTTTAGCAGAAATCATGGTTCCTTCAAACGCTCGTTATCGCTCGTTCGCCCGGCCAAGAGCCAAACCGCCCCCGCCATCGATCCGGAAAAGCAACCGGCCAAATTGGAGACTGTGAACCAGGAAGACGGTGGCAAGAAGGAAAAGCTATCTATTCTTGATTTCTACTTCGATGAGCCGCATGATCGAATCGTTACAGTCACGGTCAAACCTTTTGCCAACGCTCTTATGCTGGAAAAAGCCAATATTGTGCCCGTAACGGGGTTTGGGCGTCCACGGAATTACGGTGCAATCTCCAGCACCCAAACCGGATTCCGGTCGGTGGGTGAACTGGCCCGGCAAATGTCCCCCAGTCAACCGGTGAGACCAACGAAGCAAAATTACAGCTTCACGCAGATGGAGTTCGATACAGAGGTGCTGGACATGTTCGACGAGGCCGAAAAAAACCTGAAACATCCCGTACCGTGTGATAACCCGGCGGAACAAGCCACCTCCGTGGAAGTTGTCGAAGAAGATGGTATGTTACTCCTTATTGCCTTTGGAAGTGGTGATAACATTTGATTTTTCTTCTAGATACCATATACTCAAACGACACGATGGGTTCCATACTGCGTGATTTCTGCCCGGGAACGTCTGAACCACAAATCAACTTCTCCCTGATAAGCACGGAAGCTGTCCGTCGCAGGTTGCTACAGCTGCAGGATTACATCCTGAGTCCACCGAAAGCGGTCCGGAAAGAAGCCGGCGGTTGTCGTGTCTACGGGAGACGACGGGACAAACCTGCGATAGCTCGTCGTTTGAGCTACGAATCGGATGGCTCTTCCCGTTCGGGACAGCCAGCACTCTCTGATGATGAATCATCGGCACCACCTACCCCAGCGCGGTCTATCCCGGAAGCTGAAGAAGAGATATCACTAGACGTGGACACTCTGAACCATTCCAGCGTCCAGATTCAAGCAAATCTGACGCAGCTTTCAGCCTTCTTCTCTCAAGCTATCGCTGGTCGGAGTGCTGGTGCGGAGGAAAGGACACCTCAGACAATCAAACCGAAATGTGAATCCTTCGACCGTGAACCATCATTCTACGGGTTTACACCGGATCCACCGTCGCCAATCACGCTGCCGTACGATGCAGTCTTTTCACCTCAAACGATTCAAGTGCAATTAGGAACATTCGACAGTTCGAGCGAAGAGGAAAACGAAGCGGACGATCCACTCGCTGGCGTGGATACCCTGCCTGGAAGTGCAGCAAAGGATTCAATTACGATGGAACAGCTGCTGGAGGATGATGATGAAGTATTTATGTTGGCACACCCTATCGATCAGAAGTATTGTCCCAATAAGGATCTGGCCGAACGAGATAGCGTTAAGGAGGTTAAAACATCAGAACAAGCATTACCCACAATGAGCGTTGGCTTTAATACGGCTCGAGGAAATTCCGTATCAATATCGAACGCTGCGATGCTTAGAGCGAAAGCTTTATTCGCAGAGGAAGAATCGAAACAGCAATCTGAAATCGATAGATTGCAAGCATTAGAACACCCGAAGATGAACCAAGATCACGGCATTGAGAAGGTGGATTCCTTGGTTATCGCAAAGGCATTGAAACCTGCTTACAAACCTCCTACTCCAGGTCAAGGGCTAATTCCGATTGAAAGCCATAAGATGCCAAACATGCTAGCATCAAATCAACAAACAGTAAAAGAAGCGGACCATCCTGGAGCATTTACAGGTACAGCTGGCATGGCTGGCTTCAGCACGGCTAGTGGTAGTTCTATAAGGATATCGAAACAGGCTTTAGAGAGAGCCAAAGCTTTATTCGCTGAGGAAGAAAAGAAAGACGCAAAAACCCATTCTTTCGACTTGCGACAGGCAGAAGCGAGTGAGATTGCTGCACCAACTGGCCAAGGATTCAGTACTGCTGCTGGCAACAAGATAACCATATCTAAAGAAGCTCTTCAAAAGGCGCAATCACTGTTCAACGAAGAGAATTCCACCGACAGTAAGCTCGATGTGCCTTTCAAAGCGGGTTTCGCTACCGCACGAGGAAGTGCAATTGCTGTGTCGAAGCAGGCACTGGATAAAGCTCGAGTACTCTTTGCCGACGAGGACCGTGAGCCAACAGGCGATGCTGGTACGAGCATAGACAATGGTCCCCTTTGCGGTGCTGTTGGCTTTAGTACAGCTAATGGAAGTAAGATTTCCATTTCAACGGAAGCACTTGCCAGGGCAAAACTCTTATTTGCTGAAGAGGATGATGGAAAAGAAAACGCTTCCAATACCAATACGCCATGCCCCACGATCATGCCCGAATCGACGGTTCCTGCCTTTCCCAGCTTCAATCGTGCCAACGGTGCATCCATTACCATTTCTAGCAATGCAATGGAGAAAGCAAAACAGTTGTGGAGCAAATTTGAACGAGAAAATGAGCCACCGTCTGCGGTTGCGTTATCGAATCCTACCGGGAAGCATATCACTCATTCCGATGCTCCTGTAGCGCGCGTAAGAATACTTGGTGAACGTAAAATGCAAGCAACCTCTCCGGGGCCTGGTGTCCGTAAACGAAAGGTGTCAATGGACCAGGAAACCGACCCACGTACACCGACGAAGAAATCAAGAACCATCAATCCGATGTTTCATTTGCAAACCAGCACTCCCGGAGCAACAGCGTTTCCTGGTAGTAAATTAGATCCCTTGGCCGCTGCTGCCGGTCATGATGTGGATGCATTTTTCGCCTCGCTGGATGATAACGAGTTCCATGAGCTCTTTAACAACCCAGAAACGGTCCCAAAACAACGTGAACTGACCGAGATCAAGCAAGAGAATACCTCGACGTCTCATTGGGATGACAGTTTCCCCGACATGCTACCGAAGCTAGCGGCGGTAGAAGAGCTACCGGAGCCGAAACATGCCGGAAAACCACCTGAAGCGATTCGCCAAGGGCGTCTAGTGGAACTACAGAAACAGCTAGAGTTTGTCAAGAACAAACCGGAAAACTTGTGCCATCCGAGAGTGCCTCTTATCTACACGCAAAAGCAGCAAAAGGATCGTTTGTCTTTAGAACATTCAGTCGGGCGTAAGCTCCCAACGCTACCGTCTTCCTCACCGGTGAAACCTTCCAGGAGCATTACGATGGAGAATGTTATGGACTTCCGGTTCAACATGATCGAGTTCTATGGGTAAGGAAACACGGGAGATAAACCTGTTCATGGAACTAATTACGGTCTGTTTCTCCTTCCACTAGTGATACTGTTTGCAATAGCAATGTAGAGGGTGTGCCCATTGGGGGCGAGAGTGAAGGGTGCCTTATTCTGGATGAACATTCTAAGGTTGGCCTGGAGCAGCTTAAAGCAGCCTTTCTTGCCGCTCCCGGTATCGACCCACGGCTGCTACCATCAGGATGGGTGGAAAATGCCTGGCGATGGATTGTCACTAAGCTGAGCGCCATGGAGCGTTCCTTCGATGATCAATTCTCCAGAGTTCTCTCCCCAGAAAATGTCTTCCAACAGCTTCAGTACCGGTATCATCGTGAGATCGATCTCGCACAGCGGCCACCACTGAGAAAAATGCTCGAAAAAGATGATATTCCCAGCCGACGGATGGTGCTGTTCGTTTCAAACATCTATTCCGTCGATGGGCCCATCGAATGGGAACTGGAATTGAGTGATGGTTGGTACGCGGTACGTACCACCATTGATACCGGTTTAGCGAGAGTGGTAAGCCGTGGAAAGGTGGCAATCGGCACGAAGCTAATGATCCAGGGGGCAGAACTCCTCCACCATAAAGATGGTTGTGCACCGCTAGATGTTCCGGGTGATGTACGGTTAAAAATTCATGCCAACTCTACTCGACGCGTTCGGTGGATGGCGCGATTGGGTTATTATCACAGTCCCGTGCCATTTACGATTCCGTGCAATAGTATTCTCGATCGGGGAGGGCTCATCAGCCGTTTCAGGGCTATCATTGTGCGCGTTTATCCGTTAATGTTTGTCGAAAAATTTGAAGCAAAGTCCGTTTTACGCTCGGAAAGAATGCAACAGCGGTACAACAAGCGGAATGATGCTGGGAAACTCGATCGGCTACACAAACTGTACAATCAAGTACAGAAAGAGATCGAATCGGAACGAGCGGCACGATCGATCGCTGAATCGCAACATTCGTGTTACGGAAGCTACATCCTGCGAAGAGCTGCAGGAAATGCTAGAGAACGGGCTCGATCTTTCGAGTCTAGAGGTAAGCTTAAGGACATTGTTACCTACAAATTGCATTCTCCTGTGTGGTTCATTTCTTATTCTTTTTCTTTTCTTGTTATGTTAACAGATTGATCTCAGCCATTCACAAAAAGCCATCATCGAGAGGTTTCACCAGGAGCAACAGGAAGCACTAAAGAATGAAATCAACCGACGCGTAAAGGCACAGCTCGACAATCACCGGACGGATCGTGCTTCCGTCACGGGTTTGCTGAAGGTACGTCTTATGGACCGTACCACACCGGCAAAGGTGTTTCTTCTCTCGATTTGGAGACCAACCGATGAGGTTCAAAGTATGCTGGAGGAGAACTTCTTGTTCGAGTTTCAAAACGTATCGGCCAACGGTACAAAGAGCAATGAGGTACAGCTGACGGCGCACAAGAGCTCCAAGTATACGCGATTAACGCACGAGGATGCTCCATCTGGATCGCTGCAACCTTTCCTGCGTTCTGTTATGCCGATCGGTGACATCGATGGGGCAACGTTTCGTCCCGCTTTCAACGAGTTCGATACGGTCGGCGTGGTGGTGTACGTCGGAACGGCAGAAAAGAAAAAGTTCCAATCGATCTACCTTGCCGACACGGCCATGGATCTGCTGTGCGTCAACTTCTGGTACGGATTGGCCGAGTACGCGTACGAGGATCTCATCACCAAGGGCAAGGTACTCTGTGTGGCCAATCTGCAGTGGCGCACCATTAGCCGCCAGAGCACGGTACCACAATCGTTCGCCACCGAGTACACGACGTTCACGGAGAACCCCCGGCAACCGCATCTCCGTGCCGCTTGGGACCGCTTTCAGGTCCAGCTCGATGCCATCGACCGGGAGCAGTTGTTCCAGCGTTGCTGCGAAAAGGTACGCGAGCTTTCCGATAGCAGTCTGCTAAGCGGCAGCGGATCTGCTGTAACACCAAACACCTCGGCTGCTCGCTCGGTATCGACGCCTCTGCTTCAGCGCTCGTCGACACCACGGATGCAGCAACACTCGACACCACTCGGAGCGAGCACGAGTTTAACGAAACGCAAGCTGGATACCCTTTCCACCATGTACACCAGTCCTCCCAAGATGTCACCTATCGTGATTCGCGCGAATCCGATCCTTCGCAAGGGCTTCAAAACACCGGCCCGGCTGGAAGATCGCCTGGAACAACGGTCCAAGGATAAGGAGACTGAAAGCCGTCGCTAAAGGTGGCCCCGCAATCCGATCTGTTGTTTGTTATGACCGACTGGTTCCATTTGCGGTGCCAGCTCAATTGTTAGCGCATAAAATGTGTGTAAAGTGTTTGAAATATATCGTGACCGTGTCATGTTCCTTCGTTCTCATAGAGGTTTCCGGTTCACCACACGATGACTGCAGCAGAGAAAGAAAAACTGAACAAAACCAATGGGACAAGCCAAGGCTTTGGCTTTTTGGTCATTCCTGTTTTGTGCGGTTGGCATAAAGTTGTTCCAATGTTGACCATCCTCAATCGATCCCACCAGACTCGCCATCGCCGGGGCAGACTGTTCAAAAGTGCTGCATCCTGCCGGACGATTGGTAGAGACGGCAACAATCAATCAACGCAGGCTATCACCGTTGGCCATTCCCCCAGGTCGTCTCCATGTGTGTGGGCCAAAGTTTCATAACTCCACCGCAATCACTTGGCCGCAAAAGTATTGGCGACATATTGGCACCGGGGGTTTCGAGAACAAATAAAACTTTTCTAATAAACAAACCATTGTGTAACCGGTTGTTCGGTAAAGTGAAGTTAGAGGCATAACTTTTCCCTTCAGCCGTGGTGGTAGCATCAAACGGAGTGGTTACAATTGGCCGTGGCCTAGTCAAAGGAAGGGTACGTTTTTTGTCCACACACCACGCGCTAATAGCCGACAAATGGGACGGATGTCTTGTTATGTGAGGTATAAATTAAAACCGGAACGATTAACGAGATGGAATTTGAAGCTTTTTAAGAATACAGAGTGCAGTTTGGAACGCTATCAACCTTTCTAAAACACATTTACACATTACAGACGGTCAATACGGTGGAGTGAATCCTCGAAATCGAACATGCGCCAATGTAATGCCGGTGTCCCGGAATATCTCGTACCACGAAATGCTTCATCATCCGGATGGTCATCCGCTCGACGTTGTTTAAAAGGCATTCGTGTGGGGCCACTTAGACGTTGTGAATGGCCTGGAATATAAGCGCCACCAAGGAATCCCCCCGCGAGACCACAAGTACATCGACTGGCGTATCGGAAGTAATTCCAATCCGCCATGGATTGCGCCACTGAACCTGTCAGAGTACCACGTTCGACGTTCGGTGAAAGGGGGTTTTATTTTCAGCTAAACGGTCTCTCATGTCACGCCGGTACCGTCGGTATGCGATTTGCAATCCGAGTCACCCACTGGGGCCATGGACTCCGTTCGCGGAGGGATGCATCCGATTTCAAACGCGCAACCGAGCGACCGAATCTTATTATCGCCAAACGCTCTGAACTATCACCGACAAATACCGAAAAATCCAATAAATGTTCCAATAAATTCCTTCACATCATCGTACACTGGTGGCGCACAATCCGGGGGGTGAGTGAATGGTGGGACACTGGAGCGAAGTAGGAACAGCTGAAGCTGAAGAGCGGTTGCATTTCTTTTGGTGAAAATAAACCGATGTAATGCCACGATCGCCACGATCTGGGGGAAAAGTTTGTTTCACAGCCATGTTCTCATGTCGCACAATCGGCCACAAGTGGTGGTCCGTTCCGTCGAAGGGGACACATTCCATCTGTAGGCCGGCATCTGTGCCGAGATGCTGTTGAATGTGAATCAATTATGCTGTTTTAGTGTTTAAATTTTCCACGACTACACATTCCCCAAACAAGCTAATGTAACTCTTGTGTCTTTCGTGCAATCTGAACGAAAATCATTGATTCGATGTGGGTTACAAAAAGTGAAACAACTTCGCACAACTTCTTCCCGTGCGCAGCTCGACATCCTTTCATGTTAGGTCCACATCGTTGCCATCGGATTGCGAAGCTGGGCCTGGGAAACATTACGAAGGCAAAGTAAATTTCGGCTTCGACTAAGGTTCCTTCCAGACGAATTGCTTCCTTGGGAATGGCTTTGATGCCACAGAATGCAGGAGAACGTACGGAAATCAGAGAGGTAGGGCCAGTAACGGGGCCCTAAAGAAGTTTGCTAGCTGGCATTGGCAAGTAAATAGAGGTTATTCGATTTGCGAATGCAGAATGTGGCCAAAGGGGCCCACCAGCACTGTCTAGTAACGTTGAATCCCAGCGAATAACTGTATCACGATGCAATTTTCGTTTCTGATTCCGTCTACGAATGGATCAAAAGTTTTGGTTCCACGCTTCCTTTGGCTGATTTTTTCAAAGAGAAAAGAAAACCCAAATCATTGAACTCGCTACAGACATCAGGTGATTACACTGGCCGGGTTAGGGCATTATCGAAGCAAGTGTCTTCGGGATGGGTCGCGGGATGAAAATTAATAATTAAGACTCGTTCATCATTCGGATGCGGATACGGGATGGGATGGAAGGTGGATGCCGGAATGCCGCAATACAACAGCAGCAGTGACCAGCACCAGAGGCACGCAGAGATGGCATAATTTATTGGCGGATACCAGTGCGTTCCGCTTCAGCTTTCAGCCGGCGTACTCCGCGTCGGAGTTGCGGGCAGTTCCAGTCCACTGGGACTGGGACGAGCTGTTCGCTGTGAGGGTGTTGCAGCGTTTGAGTGATTTACGGCGGCCTGATGTCCTGGAACGGTCCACAACGGAGCGTGCGTAAGAGAGATCGTGAGGGCTGTACTAATTCGTGTTCGAGGTCACAAATTATCTTCCTTTTATGGGCTGCAGCCGGGGCGAGAAGATGGTTTTGTTACACTAATTCACAGATACTTAAGGGCATAATCTGTCTGGATCTCCATTCGTAGCATTGTAGTCCAACGAAAACGTATAATAACAGTGATGGCAGTACAAGAAATGTTTGCAATTGATGAAAAATAAAACATTCGCTTCTTATTTGTAAGACGAATGTTGAAAATAAATCCATTGTGAAATGTTGTTTCTTGGCAAAGTAATACAGACATAGCTCAAGATTAGCAAAAGTCAGTATGCAAATGCCACCTGCTATTAGAAAGGAATCGTAATATCTTCTATTATCTATCCCTAAAGGAATCTTATGAATAAGGTGTCGCGAATGACGTCGCTTGAGAAAATATTACTTGGCATATCTCTAATGGCCAGTGCATATAATGTTAGCATCGGAATGCACTGTGTTCAGGCGACCACACGAATGGTTGTCTTCGGCATTGACAACTCTGTTTGGACCATTTCAACGGGTATCCTTGGCAGCGATGTCGTGTTTCCAGGCAACCCGTTCGATCGATCACTACCGACAACCGGCCCGTGCGTGCTGAGGAATTCGGTCAATCAGTCGATAGTCAACCGTCCATCCCGTTACAGCAAATGGCATCGGAGAACGCCGACCGAGTGCAGCAAAAGTATCGGACCACGTTGAGCCAGATCGGCAAACCATTGGAGGAACCTCTGATCGGCAGTCACCTGCAGCTTCCCGTTCGACCAAGGCCAGCCGAGCATCCCGTGTTCGATATGACTCTGCTCTATGTAAGTATCATTTCGTCATTCCGTAACACCGTCCGGCAGCCACAACTTCCACTGTCCCGTCCGGTACTGTTTTGCAGATTCCGATCTACTGCCACCTGGTGCTGCATCCACCGGGCGAGATACAGCGTCCACCTACTCCGGAGCTGATAACGCGAGCCCGAATCGAAAAGGCGGTAGAGAACTGGATGGATTGAAATCGGCGAACATACCACGTCTCGCTTCAGCAGGAAAGTCCGTGGGTTAGCGTTGGGTCATCAGCATCTTTTGGGCGCGTTGATACACTCTAAACCTCTAAATCCCTGCTCTCGCTCTGCTCTTATCTTTGCTTTTTCGGGTTTTCCCTCTATGTTGCGTACCAACCAACATCCATCGGCCCGGTGCCAGAATCTGAAGTGATGGTGAAGCAATGGAAATAAAGAAACGATTCGCTCGCAATCGCAAATGCGCGAAACATCGGTTGTGTTTTTAAATCGTACAAGTAAACCGAACGTACAAGTAGACCAATTGCTGATAAGACACCATTGCTTGCGTTTACCAGCTGAAGGAGCAATCGCTGGGGAATCCCCGGGAATAATATACGAGGAGATTATGAGCTAACGCGTTGGTTAATTGATCAACACTACTCGCGAATGATTTCCGTAAAACCTTCCGTTTATTACTCTTTCAACATCCGTACAATGGTTCGCCGGTTAGTGTGGAATGCATCCAACAATTATTCGGTACGGCAGAAACATTTTAGATATTTATGCGGCTAGAACGCGCGTTGGCGTTCAGTTTGGCTTGGAGTTTTTTAATTTCCTGGGTGGTTTCGGCAGTATCCTTTTTCATTTTAAGGTTCACAGCTTTCTTATTTTTTAAAATGGTCTCCAACGAATCAATAAACGATTTTAGTTCATCTCTTTCCGTTTCCTTCGCCTTCGCTTCTTCCCTTCCCTCCGCTGATTTGCTTTCACGGAGCCGTTTGCGATCGTCTAGGCGCGATATCAATTTGTCCGCCAACATTCGCGCTGTGTCGAAACCTTCATGGATACCGCCATAGCGGGGCAGCTTGTTGCTAAGCAATTGCTTGACAGTATACAGCTCCTGTTGTCCAGAAGTTTTCTCAGCTGATAGTGATGCAACAGTTGATTTCAGCTCTCGCAATTCACCCCTGAGTGCCTCGGGTGACTCGGACGAAACAGTTTGTAGGCCTTTATTCAGCTCGTCAATATCGACGATCGCATGCGGCTCACCTTCACACTGGATTCTGTGTCCTCTCGTAAAAACATTGTTCGTGTGGATCTGTTCCAACAATCGATCGTGGTACGGCATGGCGGTTTCCTTGCAGCATAAACTACTCTCCATAATGTATCCATGTTTGCAGGGGGGCACATCCAAGTCCTGAACGCTATTTGGGTTGATCATCCCGAGCTGTGTGCGCAGATTCGCGCAATCCCAATCGTTGTTCGAGAGACTTACGTTCTGTAGGGTGTTGTTGGGAGATAGTTTCAGCGCCACGATAGCGTTATTGTGCAGGTACAGCTGATGTAGTCTGTCAAACAGCTTTGTGCTCTTTTCTACGTAGCTCAACTGATTGTGAGACAGATCCAATACCCGTAGATGCTTTGGTACCGGATTCAGATCGAAGGAGAACAAACGATTGTTGTTCAGCAACAGCTTCGTGAGATTTGCTGCTACTAAATGCTCACGCTTGATTTCTTCTATTTCGTTGTGCGATAGGTCGAGCTCTTCCAATCCCGGGTACAATGCTGCCCAGGAAATGGTCGTTAGCTTGTTATTCGAGAGGTACAGCTCCTTTAGTTCTCTGTTTTGTCCATTTGATACTATGCTGTTGATGAGATTGTTAGAGGCAAACAGTCTACTCAAGCTTGAGGGAATCCTCACTTGAGTCAGCTTGTTGTAGCTGACATCGATCTCATACGCCGCAGTAAGTTGACCCAGGTCAAAGTATTCGATACTGTTACTAGAAACATTGACACTCTCCAAGATAGCATTATAAATGAAGGTTCTATCTTCGATGCGCGTAAGAGCGTTGTTTGATATTGAAACACTGTACAGTGACGGGTTTCTCCAAAACAAATCCATCGGAAGGTACGAAAGGAGGTTTCTATTTAGGTCTATTGCTCCCAGAGAAGATAAACTATCAAACACGCCACGGTCAAGGAAAGGTAGTGAATTGAATCCGACATACAGCTGCTGCAGCTGTCCACCATACATAAATGCATCGCGATCGATCGCTCTCAGTTGCACTTCTCGAAGGTTGAGCAATGCAGTGTAAGGATATGTGGCCAGCAATTCTTTCGGCAATCGCCTGATAGTGGAGCTGACAAACGCCAGAGACTTGACGTCTGTGGTGTACGATCGTCCATGATCCACAAAGCGGTCTGGGGATACCGCTTCCGATTCTTCGATGTGAACATCTTTGAAAAGGCAATCGTAATTTATCGCATTTTCCCTGCACGAAATGCGTATGTGTTTTTCAACCTCTCTGTGGGCGGCGTTTTCGGGGTTTCCATAGTAAACACCGTTTTGCCCTCTTGTCGGGGCGTTCCTCTCGGTCATCGGTCCATACTGACCTTGAACGAAGCCACCATAGAACTGACTCAATAAGCATAAACTGTTCGAAAATGAAGAAAAAAAAAAAAGACAAAGCACCTCTTAGGAACCAGACTCTTTTCGTCGCACTAAACACGATCACAGCGAAAGGCACGCACTATTACCTCAATATAATTGCCCTGAAGCTCGCCATCGGTGCTCAGGACCGGTGTACCACTTTGCACGAATAGAAGCACGCAACTGATAGGGCGCAGACCCTCGCAGCCTCGAACTAGGGTCCGGATGATGGTTTGCTGATTCGTTTGGACTCTCTCGCGGGATTTCCTTCTGACCTATGATAACCCACGTTTGGCTGTGATTCCCCCGCATCGACCGTCAAGTGCCGCTATTCCCTTAGTGTGAGTGTAACGATGCTGCAGCTCCCGAGGTCCAGAGGGCTTTCGGCTAGCTGATAAGTAGCCAATGAGTGGAGTGCAGCATCAAATCCAATACCAACGCACCGCAGATCAAAATAGCTGCTGCTGATAGCTGGACTTCATTTTCATTTCATTTTCAGCGATCCCGATGAACCCAACACAAATTGAAACACAATGAATCTTCACGAGCGCCACAGTTTATTGTTTTGCGTGTTCATTCGTTCCGCGGGATAAATTAAATAATAAAACTAAACAAAATGGACGACGGCCCCCCCCCCCCCCCTCGTCGGGCCATGGCTCAGTTGCTGCGACTATCCTCCTCGTAGCTCTCCTCCACCGAACCATCACCGGTGGCACCGACATCGGCTGATGACTCCTTGCTCGCTCCATCGACCAGCGGATCAGGCGGTTCGTTCGGTTCGGCTGGTTCGGTGCGCCGTATCGTGAGATTAGCCGACAGTTCACCCAACCGGTGGCTCAGCTGCTCGAGATCTTGGCGCAACAGACCGGCCACGGTGCGCAGTTCACGGAGATCCTGCTCCAGCCGACCCTCGCGCCGTACACCCATCTCGATGATGTACCGGAAATCGACGACATCCGTTACGTCCGAGCAGCAAACCCGATGGACGGCCCGTGTCCGACACTCACCGTGGCGGATAACGATCCCCCGCTCACGCAGCTGTTGACCCAGCACGGCCAGATGACCACAGCCCCAGTAATTATCATCGATAACGATACTGCGCACCGATGGCATCATGAGTGGCAGTTGGTCCGCCTCCAGGAAGTACAACCGGTTACCGTGAAGCCAAAGGTGCTCGAGCCGAGGAAACGTTCGGAACATCCGGACGTGCACGTACGTCAGTGCATTGTTCGATAGATCGAGCCGCTTCAGGGCGGCCAGTGGTCGCTGCAGCCCGTTCTGGACCTTCGTCATACCGATCCGCTCGAGGTCGAGCTTCCACAGATGCTCCATGCGCTCGAACTGTGCCAGATCGAGGTCACCGAGCAGTGGATTGTTCTCCAGCACAAGCACCTCCAGATTCGGCAGATTGGTCAGGTTCGCCAGCGAACGCATCCGGTTACCGTCGAGGTACAGTTCGCGCAAACTGTTTGAAGCATTTCCATCGAGCTGCACGGACGCGATCCGATTACCGCCGGCGTACACCTTCTCCAGCTGACGCGTCACCTTCAGTGACTCGAGCGAGCAACGCCGAACGTACAGTTCCCGAATGTCATCGAAATTCTTGAACAGCGAAGGTGGCACCTGGGTGAACTTGGAGTTGGTAAAGGCCACCCGCTTGTAGTCGAGACTGCTGGCCAAAAAGTCCGTACCCTTGACGTCCGGTCCGAGGTACACGTCACTGAACACACAGAACTGCTCCGTCCGCGGTCGGTACATACTATCGAACAGGTTAAACTTTTCGTAGTTGCAGATCATGATCTCACCGGCAGCCACCGCACCGGGCACCGGCGTCAGCTGGAGTTGCAGCAGAAAGATAAAAGCGAGCAGCACGTACCAGAGCGAGATCGGCACTGCCCGGACCCGCTCCCGGTCTGGTGCTTCACTGGCGTAACTCATTCCGTTCCGTTTCGTTCCGTTTCGTTCGGTTCCGGAAGCGCGTACCCGTTGCACAGCACAGCATCGTCAACAACCCCGGTGGCCGCTAGGTGGTCGCGTTACGGCGGTCCAGCGCAAACTGCCGGCAGCATCCGGCCAGTGCCTTCGGTCCAGTGGCGAGCGCACGGTCCAGATTTCCACCGAGAGCCTCCGAGGCCTCCGGCTCCTGCAGGGCCGGACTCCCCTACTCCCCAAATGGCCGTGGTTCGTGTGAACAAAACAAATAATAAAAAAGCGAAAGCCCCTAGCGGCACCAGAAGCCGGCGACAGTGGGAGGTGAGGTGTTTGGCCGCGATGCCATTAAAAGTACGCCGCGTGAATTGGGCTACCACCTCCTCCTTTGCTCCTCCTCCTCGGTGCGGTGGTGACCTCCTATGGTGCGTCTGTGACGCTTGCCAGCTGTTTGCATGCGGCTCACCGTAATTAACCAAATCATTCGTTGCGCTCGCCACCGGCCTGACGTCTCGTGGCCAGTAGAGGCGATGGGGAGTTTATTGTGACGTGGTGTAACGTGCAGGCTTAAGGCCGGTCCCCGATAACCCTTCGGTGTTCTTCAGAGCGTCGGTTACTTGGATCGTTGCTATGGAATCCATGCTCCATCGCGTGGATCGAACGACTGGACGGATCGGTGGAAGGGTTAATCGAACGGTCGTTCGGTGGCACAGCGTGAATCCGTCATCCATCGATCAACGGTGGATCGATCGATGAATGGATGGATGCTGGCCGCTTTAGTCTTGGACGTGTAAAGTCATCGACCGCGCAGCTTACGTCGCGTGCACTCGCGAGTGTTACTCTGTTGACACTTTCACTGCCGTGCTCCGTCCGTTTGGAGATTGGATTTGGACGCGGAACTAGGTACCGGGCTCAATCAAGACGTTTCACTTTCGCAAAACCTTGGTCCCTAAGTGTGAGGGTTTGCTGCTGCTAGGTGTGCTTTATTGGAGTGGACACAATGCCCGAGTAGTGGTTGAAAGTGGAGTGCTGTCCAGCTGTCTAACGAGCTGGATTGAGCGTTTTTCTAGCGTTTCCCCTGTGGTGTGTGCTTTCCATCAGTCTTTTGAGACGCAAATATTAAAGCTGGTTGAATGATCAAGCCACTAACTATATTTGAGCTGGATCGCAGCGGATTCAACAAATTAAGCGGGGACTAATCTTATTTCCGGGTCCAAAAAAGAATCATTTCTGACGATTTTGTGTGAAGAAACGATTCAACCAATTTTTTTTAAGTGAACGTCATATTAAACTGCAACTTTTCACAAATATTTCGTTGTTTTTTGGGGAAGATTGTTTAAAAACTTCATCCATGGCATCGCATCGTAGGAAGGCGTAACTTAGAAAAGGTACTTTTTTCCGGTGTCCATCGTAGCCGCGTGATCGGTCATCCGAGATTTACAAATCAGATCATTTTTGTTAGAATATAAGTTCAACTAGGCAGCCCGCTCGAGTTATTGATTTTTGGTAAATTTTTGCCGTTGAAAAAGTGATCACAAAATGATGGTAACGGATTGGTCAACGATAAAACCGGGTTCGTCGCTTGTGTCTTAAGGGGCAAGTCTTTTGAATTGTACCAAAAACGGGGAAACGGGTCTTTTTCAAAAATCAATAACTTTGATAGTTTTGCTTTGAACAATCCAAACATATTTAACACAATATTCTTGAAAGGATCAGCACTTATAGACAAATGTAGAAAATAGATGCCCTAAAAAATTAAACACCTTAGCCTCACCTCCCTCCTCCTTAGTAATCGAAAGTTGAAGGGCTGCTTATTGTAAATCGTATTTATTCAAAAACTTATCATTTGACAAGATCCTATCATAAAACCAACCAAACGCCGCGCAACCACTCCCCATCTAGGAGCCATCGCCCGGCAGATACTGCATCTCGACCTCGCTCCGCAGCTCCGCATTCTCCATGATCAGCTGCTTGATCATTTTGCGCGACTTGTAGATCTCGCGCGTCAACCGTACGATCTTCTCGCGCAGATGATGCTCGGCCGACGTGCAACAGATGAGCCGGTGCTGTTCCGGCCGCGTACAGTTCCGATTTCCGTTCGACCACTTGACGTACGCCCGCTCGAGCAGCGTCACGATGTGCATCAGATTGATGCAGTCCCAATCATTGTTATCGCAGGACACGAGCGTCAGGTACGGGAAGTGCTGCTCAATTTCCTCAATCTGCATATCGATCAGATCGTTCCCGTGCAGATAGATGTACTCGAGCGCTGGGAAGGTATCAAGCACGGCCAGATCAAGGTACAGGAACTTGTTGTGGGCCAGGTTAAGGCTACGCAACGACTTGGCCGGCGATGGGATACCATTGTCCAGAATCCACAACCGATTGTTGTTCAGCTTGATGTCCTTCAGGTTCTTCATGAACGCAAAGATGACAAAATCGAGCGTAACGAGCTCATTGTACGACACGTCCAGCTCGATCAAGTTGCGGAACTTGAAGATGTTGTTTATGTTAGCGATGTTGTTGCGGGAAAGATTAAGATGCGTCAGCTGGAAGAAATCTCCCTGATCAATCACGATCCGGCTGATCTGGTTCTCCTGTGCGTTCAGCGTTCGCACGTACTTGGTAACAAACACTTCGTCCAGATAGTTCCGAGCGATATCGAGCGTTTCCAGCTTGTTCAGCGACTGTAGCTGCGTCATGTTGAACGTGCTGATCTGGTTAGCGCTGAGGTTGAGCTCACGCAGCATCACACACAGCACGAACTGATCCTCACCGATCTCCTTGATGCGATTGTGCTGCAGCTCCAGTATCTGTAGCTCTTCGAGCCCCGAGAACACACCCTCGGGCAGCTTCTCCAGCTGGTTCTCGTCCATGTACAGCAACCGCAGATGACCGAGCCCATCGAATGCGTGCTCCTCGACCAGTTTGATCGTGTTGTTGTACAGCGACAGTATCTCAAGCTGCAGTGCACCGTTAAAGACGAAATTGTTCAACCGACTGATGCGGTTATCGTACAGGTGAAGCTCCTGCAAGCGCTGCGCATTCGCGAACGTACCACCGAGCAGCTTCTGGATGTGGCAGGCATCGCTCGACAGGTACTGGATGGCCGGGAACGTTTCGAAGATCTTCTTCGGCAGCACCACCATCGAGGAGTCGCGGAACGCGATGCTGGTGTCGTTGAAGTTCTGCACCCCGAAGAAGATGCTGTCCGCCTCCAGTTCGCTGCGTATCACGACATCCCGGAACAGACAGTCGTAGTAGTTGGCCGTCAGCGTGCAGTTGAACTTTGCTTCGCGCCGGCTATCGACCAGCCAGGCCAGCAGGCTCAGCGCGATCAAGCTAGAAGTGTACACAGCGTAAAAAACGGAGGTGAATGGGCATTTTTTCGTTGCCAAACTGTTTCCATACTCACTAGCAATACCACCAATCGGGACTCATCGCTTACCACCTTGCACCGGATCTGCCATTCGATGCTTTGACAGATCACGCCGCGTGCACCACCAGCAGCATCGTGAATTCGATCGCGGGATCATCGCTACTCGGACACACAGACACAGGCAAACACAGGCGTGTGGTACGTGTGGCGCACGCCCATTCTTATCAGCTAGAACGCTAACGCTTGACGTCCGTCCAAGGCAAAACACTCACAAACGCTTCTCTCCTCCTCTACCACGACCCGTGCCATCGATTGGGCCACGGTTTGATTGTGGATTGTTGCAACGTTTCATTCGCCAAGACGGCTGACTTATCGCATCCGCGGTTGCCCTCGATTTGGCTCGCGGGCTCACTGAAGTCGATCCTCCTAACGAGGTTTCGATGCGGAAGGTTGGGAATTGATGCATCTTCTGTTTCATGCTGGAACCGCGCTTCGAATGTGAAACATTCTCCTGCGCGCCGCTTGCACTCGATGATCCTAATGAGCTGGTGTTTCAGCAGAATTTTAAAAATAAATGTAATGTTAGTTGAAAAGGTAACAAGATGGCAAATATCTTCGCCAGTTACAGTGTAAAAGAATAAACCGAGCCAGTGTAAACAAAATAATCTAAAATATCGAAAGTAATAAATTGTAAACCACAGTAATGAATTGATAACAGGTTACCATCTTTGTAGTGTTTGCTACTCATTGTAGTGCCTTTTCTGTCATCACACACCTACCTTGCGATGTAAATAAGACGAATAAGGCCATTTTTGGTTTTGTTTTTGTAACAGGAACGTACGTTTATTTTTCTTTTTCATTCTTAAACTTAATATGCACATAGCAGAGTTATAAGCTACAATTCCTTTTCGATTTTTTTTTGTTGTGTTGCACCTGTTTTTCTTCTTCTTCATCTTTTTCTCTTTTTCACTTTTACATTGCACGTGTCTTCTCTCTTTTTCTCCACTCTCTATTTTTTTTTCACAACTTGCACCCTCTTTTCAAACCACCGAGGATGTTCTCGCCCATCTCCTTCTCCTATGCTTATGGGGATGTTTTCAGTTTATTTTTTCTCCATTTTCTTGGCTAAATCTAACTGAATCTTTCGAGCTTCCATTTCTTTCACATTCACCAATAATTACCACCTGTTGCTTGTTGCTCGTGCGCCACCGCTTCCGGTGGGTTTACCATGGCCGTGGACTGAAATAATCATAACCAGACCGGGCCAGGAGAACCGTTCTAGATAATCGCCTGAATAATCGCAAGCAAACAACACAAGCTGCACCATCGGCATGGTATCGATAGTTGTATGTGAGTGTGGCATGGCGTTAGATGCGCGTAGCTGTGCGTAACATATTCGCAAAATGGAAACGGAAGCACCCAAGGAAATTGCAAATACTAAGCCACTACAAACATTATGGCCTTCTGTTGACGGGAAACGGATCCAGCATAACCTCAGCTCAACCCTCATTGATCTAGTTGGCCCTGCGATCACCGTGTCAGTGTACTGCGTGTATCTAATGTTCTCACGATGCTGTTTTCGTTTTTTTTTTGTTAAAATTTTTCTAAATCCCCTCCCCCCTTCACTCACCACTATCCTCATCCTCGCCTTTGCCTGCGCTTCTTGCTACTTTCTACAAATAACCTTATGATCCCCCCGTGTGCTAGGGTCATCGTTACCACCAGGATGGCTTGCCCCGGGTGGGGCTGGCTTTTTAACAAATCCCCCCTCATCAACTCCCAATATCCACCCTGCACCGGCCCCTGCTCTATCCCTTCACGGCATTTTCTGCTAGTCGTTGCGACGAAATGAAAACATTTTCTTGCGATTTTCCGATCCCTTCCTCTCGGCCGTCTCAGCCGCAGACTAGCGGACTCTTGTGGCCAACAGATGGCTTGGCGGGCTGGTCTGCGCGCGATATCCACGAGTGAGAGAGGGTGTGTTTGGGTGTGATAAAATGGTGTAATTATCGATTTAAAAGCCTTAAGAATAAGAATAATTTAAACACTTTTGCGGCGCGTTACGCTTCCGATTGTTTTTTTTTCTTCTTCATTCCATTTTTTTCTTTTGTTTATTGGTTTGTTTGCCTTTTGCTTCAATTGATCAAAACCTTACATCGCCAATAACGGATATACGAGGCATTGAGGGACCAAGTGTTTTTTCGGGGTGGGGGGCGTTTGGGGCGCAAGAACTTTCCGGAAGCAAGCGAAGGTGATCAGGTCAGGAGGAAGGTTTCGGAATGGCGTTCCGAGGCGACGCTTCGATTTCGGTAACATTTAATGTCCTGCTATCCATCCCATCGCCTCAGCGCTTTTCCTTTGGGGTGGGAGCTAGCCAACAATGAATAACACGTAGAATGAATACATTTTCTTATGAAGAAAAAACACGACAGCCCTCCTCGCCAGAGTTCGTGGCTGGTCGTAGAATTTATGGGGGGGGGGGGGGGAGGAGCGTTGGGAGTGCGGGGAAAAGGGGGGGGGTATGTAAACATTTACTAACACTTTTGTCTCCTTAAATTTACTAAACGATTGCACGCCGTGCGCGCTCACTATTCGCGATAATGCAATAATGTTCTAGGAAAATGCGATTCCCCTTCCCTCGTGAGGGAGTGAAGGGGCGGGAGGGGGAATTAGGGTGTGTGTGGTTGTGTGGGATGTTGGGACGAATGAAGGATCATGTACTTAGCATTTCTACTTTTTTTGTTTTTTAAATATATATTCGAAAAAACACATGGCAACGTGACGTAACGAATGGAACTTACATATTTGCTTACTCAACCTTACTGATATCATTGAACTCTCTCTCTCTCTCTCTCTCTCTCTCTCCTCTCTTTGCTTTATACGCACACCTACTTAAACACATGCACATCATTTTCCTCATCATCACTTTCCATTGAATAACAAGCAGCGAAACAAGCCTTTGGCGCCGGAAACGGAAACACCGCACTGGCACAACGCACAGACACGCACGCGCAGACGCACAAGCATCGACACATTTAGTAACGGGAGTGCGGAAGATAATTGTTCGGTGTACTAACCGATCCTTTGGTTTAGAACTATCATCTCTCTTCCCTTTTTTATTTTTTCGTTATTTTCTTTTAGGTTTTCCACCTATTTTCCCCCCTTGCTTCTTTTACCTCTTACGCTTGCTTCTTGATCGTGATCCAAGTGTGTCTTGATGCAGCGCTTCGTTTAATTCCCCGAAAGCATTAGTGTGCGCGCGTACGCGTAGGTGTATGTGCGGAGATACGCTTGGTGTACTTGTATTAGATGCAATTCCCGTTCCAGCATATCCTGCCAGCATATGCAAGTAGTGCATCCACCGGCCCACCCTCCCCTAACCAACAAACCTATGGCAGTTGCCCTGTGAATTACGTACGAAGCGGTAACACAAATGGTTTTGTAACATAGCACGCCAGCACACTTCACGACTTTCCTTTCCGATCGGTACGATCGCAGTTGGCGAATGCGAAGCTCAATCGTTTCCTCCTTGCCTAAACCGAACTCTGCAGAGTTTTTCTTCATGTTCTTGTCACACATCTCTCTCTCTCTCTTCTATCTCTCTGTACAGCTCTCTTACCTATCAACTAGGACACAAAATTACAATTATAAACTCTCATAAAAAATAGCTTCCTTTACATTCTCTCTCTCTCTCTCTCTCTCTCTCTCTCTCTCTCTCTCTCTCTCTCTCTCTCTCTCCCTTGCACTCTCTCGCTCGCTCTTTCGCTTCTCGCTTTTCTTTCCCGTTTCTTCGCATCCTGTTCCTGCCGTTATCAGGGGATGATGGGGTTGCATTTGATACAATTTTCGCTATCGTACATGCAAATTCATCTAGTTCTGCTTATGTGCAGCAACTCTCTTTTCGCAACCCCCATTTTCCCCCAGCGTGCGACCCGACACTACAGCTAATGGCGCTCTTCGGCTCTGTCTACTAATAAACTTTTACAAATTGCTTCCGTCCACGATCCTGCCCTGCCCTGCCCTGCCTGCTCGTCCTGCCTACGCTGCACTGCCAATTGGGATAAGAAAGGGGTGGGGGGAATGTTTCGTTCCTTACTTCACTTCACTTTTGCTGCTCGCACTTTCGTCGGATCGCGTCCTGCCTCAAACACGACCTTTTGCTCGATGCTCGCGGCCGCGATTTGTATCCCGGGTTTTTTTTTTCTTGTTGTTGTTGCAAACTACTTCAAAATATCACTTATGTACTTAAGGTTAATTATTTGCTTTATCTACCCAGTGGCCCGGTGACCTTCCGCCGTTTGCCGTTGCTTTTTTTGTTTGCTTTGCTGCTGCACAGACCGGGATGTGGGGGTCCTGGTTCCGGCTACATGCTAGCGTGCTTACGTATGTACACAGTTTTGAGCATCTTCTGGGTGGCTTGGCTGTGACCAAAGAGCACGAAAAACGAAAGTGTCCTCAAATGGTCAAGTGACCAAATCAAGGCGCGGCTAATGACACGGAAAAGCGAGCACTGCAAGCGATTAAACATCGAGCCACATCTTGAGCTTGTTGCCCTAAAGGACAGCAAAAAGAAGGAATAGTAAGAGAGAGAGATAAAGAGAGACAGAGCGACAGAGAGAGATGGCGAGAGCACGCCAGCTAATCAATGGTGGATCGGTTTTTCTTTCCTCTTTTCCCGCTTGCACGCTTTTCAAACACATACTTATGATGAAATCCCTGTCGTTTGCTCCAAGAAATCGGCAATCAGTCGCATGTCCATCTTATTCTTCCGATCAACCCTCTCAGCGTTAAACGAACCGGAAGCGTTTGCTTGGAAAGGTGGAAGCACGAAGCTGCCGGATGGCCAGACACAATACAAACACTCATTAACCGCCATAAAGCACACTCGAAAAAATTAGCGACAACATCAAACGAAGAAAGAGACAAATGGGGCTGGAAGGGTTTAGTGCGGAGTGCGCGAAAAATGGGAAGCCAAGTCGCGGTCACGCCGCTTTTGGAATGCTTCAGTTATGTTGTCCCCACCCTGCAGCCTGATTTGCTATAAAATTCGATTTCTTCGTTCTTGATTTATTGTATTTGCGTTCATTCATTCGTCGTCCCCTCATTTCGTTAGCCACTTATTTTGTAGAAAAGTTAACCAACCGATGGAACACCGCACCGGATTTGATGGGTTCGGTTGGTTGGTTTGGTAAGAAATGGAATCGAAACGGTTCTCACAGTGTCAATGTTCGGTTATTTTGGTGGTTTTCTTTTTGTCAAGCTTTCGCTCGGAGCCATACGTGCAGCCAGTTCTTTTGTAATTTGTGTGACTTAATCCCGTTTTTCAACATAAACTCAAATGGAAACGTTTCAATGTGTATCTGAAGTGTAAGTCTGAGTGGTTTTGTTGGTGGCTGTTTTTCGTCGTGCTACCAACTTACTCGTACTCGTGGTTACTATCTGTTTTGCGAAAATGTGTTTCAAAAATATATGTCCTCATCCATAACCTTTCAATCTGGTTTCAAACTACTCTAACGCGAGCCAAGTCCATGCTTTCGTGCTGAAAAATTCCCATGCTTTATGCCTCTCGTGACCATTTGCTGTTGCATCGAGCATAACTTTTGGAACCAAAAAGCCAACGGGATTGCTAGTGTGATCGTCTTTATCGTTAGTGTTTTTGCTTCTAACGGAAACATCTGCTGATCAGAAAATGCGCTTTGCAGGTGACCTGGTAAACGGTGAAATGATACTCATTCTCTCTCTCTCTCTCTGTATCTGTAGGACAACTACTGAGCATGCCGCGGTATGTTGCTTGAACCATTCCTAGCCCCTGCTCGCTTTGCATCCGCAGTCAATCATTATTTTTAGTGCTGCTCCACCATGTGACTTTGTTTCGGTTTTCTTTTTAAAATACACGTTAAAAATTTATCCAGTCTTTGGTTAATACTATTTTTTGACACATCGTTTTTCACTGTTTCTTTTTTCGATTTTTTTAGAAGAGGGAGTTGTCGTTTTTTGTGTGTTTTTCTGTGTTTATGTGTGTCACGCGCCCTTGCCAGCAGCAGGCAGCATCGCGAGTGCGTGCGTGCGTACGTGCTTGCAGCCATGATGTGAGAGTTGTTGTGCTCAATGCAGAACGGTGGTTGTTGATGGATGCATTCGCGGTGTGATGTGTTTGTGTGATGATGATTTATGCCAGATTAATGCTAAATTTGATCTAAAATAGGTACTGCACAACATCCCTGCCCACGGGAGGGGGAGAATAATTCGCCCCACCTTGCTACACGTGATGATGGCTCGCTAATACTGTACACGTGGTTGTTGAGCTGGTTGAGCCGGCAGTATTGCTCTGCCTCACAACTTCGCCGCTGTCTCGCTCTCTTTTCCAATTGTGTTTTTTTCTGTTTCTTTTTTTTCTTTTCTAATTTTATTACATCAATGTGTGGTTTTCTGTATTGCGTATAAAAATGTTTTTTTTTCTTTTTCCTTCTTCTTTCCTGTGGATTCTTGGGGCCAGGGGCGGGAGTAAATCTTACGTTTTGTTTTCCTTTTCTTCTCGGGTTTTACCTTCTT
>NC_064878.1:60868548-60896048 GCF_943734665.1 Anopheles aquasalis | reverse complement strand
CTGCAGCCCGAATGCCAAATGTGTTGCTTTCTTGATAAGCGCTCGACTCGGGTCTGAGATAACCTTTTGAACTCCGTTCCCAGCACAGGGATCCACCTTTCGATTTGAAGCGATCAAAGATGTATAAGTGAGACCAAGATGAAACCCCGATCCAAGATCCGAGGCCGGATCGTTGCGACTCGCAGTTTTGATCGGTGAACGGTACACTGCTGGGCCACAAGCTGTGCTAGATGCTGGAGGACAGAATGTTGTTGAGAACGTGTTTTGTGCTATTTTGGTGAGTAACTAGTGGTTGCTTATGCTTGTGTGACTACTCCTCGAGTTCTGAAAGGGGATTTTCCAACTTATTTCCTTTCCCTTTCCCTGTTGGATCCTCCAGCATAGTGAGTGCTTCGCGAGGTCAGCATACGATACGCTTCGCGTGTAACGCGCCCGGCAGTGGCAGCTGTACGCTGAGCGTTACTGTTACGGGATCACCACAAGATCGTGCAGCTGCTTCGAGCACGAAGCCAGGCGAACCACCGATCAGCTCGATCGTGCTCCCTGCGAAGGTTAGCATCCTTGATTTGGCCAATCGACGGTTGAAACAACTGCCAGCGAATGCCTTCCATCAGCTGCTACCTCTGGAGCAGCTTCTGCTCCAAGGCAACGAGCTGCAACAGTTCGATGGAGCCACGATAGCTCCGACTGCCTCGCTTAAGCTGTTGAATGTCTCCGCAAATGGTGCGCTGTCGGAGGTGCGCTGGGAACCGCTGAGCAACCTGCGTACCCTTGAAACCGTAGACATCAGTGGCAATCGTCTCGAGAGTCTCTTCGTTACCCGGACGATGAAAGTGCTTCGAGGATCAGCGAATCGTGCCACAACAATCGAGACCGATCCCAGTAACTTTCTGTTCGCGCTGGAACGGGCCGAGCTAGCAGGGAATGCGTTCCGCGATCTGGCCGGTTTGGGTCGTTTCGCAAAACTCTCGCACCTCGATCTCTCCAACAATCGTCTCGAGACGGTTGACTTCGGGACATTCCGGCATATGCGCTCGTTGACGGAGTTGGTGTTGCGTTCGAATCGATTGTTTACGGTAACGACCAGTCCGGGGCCTTCGATTGATCACCCTCTGCTCGATGTGGTTGACCTGTCCGGTAACTATCTCACAGCGCTGCCTTCCGCGAACGTGACAGGCATCGCATCCGTCCAGCGGCTCCATCTAGAGGGTAACGGGCTAGTGCTGGTGGAGTTGCACGAGCAGCTACTCAACTGGCCGCGCCTTAAATCGATCACGCTGGCCAATAACGATTGGACGTGTGAGATGGCCGAGTGGCTCCAAGCGGCACTGGCCAAGCGTCCAACGATTGCTATCGCTGGTGATGCCGCCGAACCAGCAAAGTGTACCCATCCGGAACAGGTACACCGAGGGAAGCTGTGTTGTCGGATTGCCGGAAGCCAGCCATATCTGGACCGATTCATCCGCACCAGACAGGAGTTGCAGTTGGGCAAACTCGAGGCACTGGAGGAGGTAGGACATAGCGCAGGGCCGGGAGTGACAGTGACCGGTCTTGCCACAGCGCAACCGGACGCACTGAAGGAAGCGATGCGCCGTGCGTTGCTCGTCATCAACAAGCTACGGTTGGAGAAGAAGGAACTGGAAACCACCAATCAGCAGCTGATGAGAACGGTCGAGGAGGAACGTACCAAGAACCGACAGCTCGAGACGGCGGCCAGCAGCATTACGAAGCGGCCAACAGACAAGATTGATAAAGACGTCACTAGCAACGCTAATGAGCTACAGGTGGCCTTGGAGAGGGCCAAGACTGAGGTACAAGGACTGAAAGCTCAGTTGGCTCGGTGTACCTCGACTGTTCACTCGCGCACCGGCCAAACAGTGATCGTACAGTAGCGAGAATATGAATAAAAAGGCATCCGGTATCGATTTCTAAAACAGACGGTGTAGTTCTTAGTGTCCCGCTTAACCCAAGTCCATTAGGCAGTCCGGGCAGAACAGGGGCCTTATTTATGTTCGTTTTCAACCTTTCTCTTTGCAGTTTCGTTGCGCAAAACGCGCGTAAACATGAATTATGATTATCCATTAAAAAAGTGATAAATTTTATGAAAACTCCCAAGCGAGACCAGCGCGTCTGTACTGGCCAGTGCATGCAGGATGTCTGGTCCGTCCATGGTTCCCGTGTACTTCCACCAGACTTCACGGTACATGCTGGCCAACGAAAGAAAAAAAATGTTTTCATTAAACAGTCTCCGATGGCCGCTAGAAGCGACTCCACAAACAAACTATTAATCTCGGTGCGAGGAAATGAAGCGCTAGGTCTCGGTTTCATTACCGGTGGCCTCCTCGTGCAACGGAATTTTCCTTTCCTTCCAGCGGGAACCAGAGTTTGGTGGTGGTCCGGGAGGTGGTACTCTGAAAGTTTTCCGCCACAGCCACCACCGTTCACCGTTAAATGATACAATTAATGAGGCTTCACTGTTACAATGAACATCGGTCCATGAAGGGTCGCGGGGATCGAAGTTCCCTTCATCGCAAATGGCAGGAAATCGGCCAAAGACGAGTCGTGGTTGCTTTCGAGACGGAACAGAATAAATATTTATGCCCGTCCAGTTCACTAGACCTCCGACTCGCTGCTGCTTTCCGCTGAAGAAGTGCTGTTGCTGCTTCAAGTCAGGACAAGTTACGAGGGTCCTGGGACTTCCAGAAGCCACCACCAACCACCAGCAGCAGCACCAGGAGCCTTTAAGCAGCCGCAGTAAGTTGAACCCAAAACGAGCTAAAGGCACGCGAGCTTCGAGGTCGAATACCGGTCCAGACCGAGGCCGGTGAAAATCCGGAAAAAGGTTTTGCCGAAGCGCAAAATCCGGCCGGACCACTCCATCTCTCCCTCATCCCCTGGTACACGAGCCTGGACGGAATATAAATATTAGGAGCGGCAGCAACAGCAACAGTAGAAGCAGCACGAGCACGACGTGGCTGTAAAAGCTGATTTTGAAACTTTTCCGCCACAAAATATGTTGCCCGTTCGTTGATGGCAAGTTGGCCACACACCACCCACCCGGTGGAGGGTGAGACGGGTGGCATGGTTTCACGGAAAGCATTCTTCCAACCATGACAAAACTAAAAAGTGGTTTTGTGTCACGCAGAGAGAGAGCGAGGGCGAGAGATGTACCAAAAATCGATCCAGCCGGTGAGCTCGGAACCATGGGGCTCTGAGCATTTCACGCAACGAGTTATGATCCTTTACGTGTTTTAAGGATGAATGGAAGAGGGGAATGGAATTTGTACCAGGGAACTCGCTCTGGTCGGTTGGCTGTATCGTTACGCCATTTTTTCTTGTTTCTAATTCTTTTAGCGTGCGTGAAAGAGAGTCAGGAGAGAGAAAAGAGAACAGGAAATCTTAAACATTCATCTTAGCAGCCACTAGCAGCAGCAGCAGCAGGAAGTAGAAGCATTTGGCCACGGTACATCGGCCGTGGCACTGCAGAACACTTCCGGAAGAGCTTCCGAGGAAGAGACCAGAACCAAAGCTGACAGATCCCGGGAGCAGGCGTGAGCTGGCGTGACCGTATCAGAGGGGGAAGGTTAAAAGTTTTCCGTGTCGTATCGCCCTGACAGCGGCGGTAAATCTCCATCGGAACGGAGCACGCCACTGATGGCCGTTGCTGGAACCGGACTACTTGGCTGCTGCGCCTGTCACCATCATTAACCAGGACCCGTACCGAGCCCTGTCCAGACCACCATTGGCTAATCTCCTTCTTTTTATGTTGCGGGTGATGCTGCTCCTGATCGTAATCCTGCCAGCGCTGGAGAAGAATGACAAGCGACCAACCGACCGAGCGAACGAATGCCATTTTTTTCTTCCGCTTTTCCGGAGCACCGTGGCTGCGTCCTTTCTGCTTCTATGTCGATCGCTTATCGCGACGATGTTGGGGTGCTCCGGAAAGATGAAGACTGATTTTGAAATTGGATTTCCGGATGGTCGTTTTTAAAACGCAAACGCCCGGTACAGCACTCGGTGACCGGATTCGGAGCACTAGCTGGCCGGACTCTAGTTGACATTCATCACCACTTCCAGTCGGGACATCGAATGTCGATTGTGCTCGATGGCAAACGACTGAAGCTCGTGGCGTGACAATGGCCCTTGGTTCGAGGATAATTACTAATTAATTTTTAATTAACATACTACACCATCCGTGACCGCCATTCTCTCGTGTGGCCTCGTGGTCCAGGACAGTACATGAGGATTAAGAGAGAGAGAGAGAGAGAGAGAGCGCGCCCTGATCGGCGATGGGAAGGGAGCGCCAATCTCTTAATCAGTCCCCCCCCCCCCCCCCCCCGGCGGCCAAACAATGGGCCAAGTGGGCCTGGAACCCCTTTTTGGTAAGGAAGCAAAGCGGGCGAAAAAAGAATAATCCAAATTCAGTGAAAGGTCTGCATCTCCGTCTCTCCATGGCCTCGTGGCCGTCGGATCGTCTTAATCGTTAATTGAAATCGCGCTCAAAAAACCCGCGCAACGCGTGGCGCACGGAGGCCATAGTTGTAAGCAATTAGCGTGGCCCCTCTCGCGCCGCGTTGATGGCCCAGTGAGTCTCGCTTTTACTTTTGCGCGAACGCGCGATTGAGCCTGAGGATAACGACGCTCGGTTGCTTTCAGGGGTTTTGCCGGTCTGGTCCGGATCCCACGCCCAGGACGAAGGCGGCTCTAGGCGGCTCGAAGCGTAAGGTGAGCGCCGAGTCGCCGGCACTGTTATGCCAGGAATGGGCAGTGAAATGGCATGGAATGGAATGGTACGAACGACCCCCTCCCGGGGGTGGAATGGAATATGAAAGGCAGACATTCCGGGCCTGGCCTGGCGCTTCCATACACGCCGCCGCAATGGAGGCGCATCTGCTTTCTAATGAAAAATTCAAAATATTCCAGAACCCAACCTGCGGAGAGAGGGAGAGAGAACGGAGAGAGGAAGGAGAAAGAGAACGCTTCATTGCACTAGTGAATGCTTTTTGGTAGAAAACCGGAAACCGGGTTTACCGGATTGCGCGTACACTCCGGAGCCTTGGTCGTGGCACTGCGGTGCGTCCTGTTGCCGAGAGGTCGTTCAAGAACTTCAAACAAACACAGAACGCACAGTTCACTGCCCAACAAGCAACAGCAGCAGCCGGCGCTGGGAGCTTGAGCCCGAGTAAGTTGTGGAAGTCAAGGTGAACTCTTTTGTTGTACTAAAACATACACAGAATGGTGGATCATGGTGTACTAAACCATGGATACAGCTTTTGTAAGGCCGTTTCTACACTGCGCCAAAATTTTCGCTGCCAAAACGAAACTTATTGGATTTCCATAGGAATCTTGTATATTCCAATAGGAATTCTATGGGAATCCAATAAGTTTCGTTTTGGCAGCGAAAATTTTGGCGCAGTGTAGAAACGGTCTAACGTTACATAAACTCTTCCTCTTATCTTGGCCACGTGCTCCACCCTCTGGCAGAGGGCCATCGGAGTGTGTATCTAGACGTGGGGTGGAATGAACAGACTGAGCTGAGACTCCACCACCGAAAAGGGCAACAGGGAATGTTGCTACTGCTGCCCGGTGGTCTCGGTGGTCTCGGGACTTATGAGATCTGCAAATTATCAAGAAATTTGTTGCTCACCAAGCAGCTCCTCTCCCTCTCTCTCCTTTCCTCTCTTCTTCCACCTCTTCCCGGCTTCCGTTGCCGGCGTGCGTCATGCGGGAAAATATGTTTCCCTCCGGGGATGTAAATGGCATTTTATGTTTTATGCTCCCTAACATTGCTGAGGTTAAATTGTTTCTGTGGTTCACCGGTCGAGCGGGCTCCCGTGGTCTCCTCACCAACTTCACTGCTCCTGCGTGCGCACTCCAACAAACACAGCCAGCCAGCCAGCGGGATGGTAAGATCTGAACCAAAGTTCGCCCATTATTGCACCCCGTGTGCCCACGAGATTAGCCACTTCGCCCGGCTGGAGTTGAGGTTCGCCACTTTCCACCCCCGAGACACATAACGCACACAGTCGCTCTGGCACCGGGTACTTGCACACAATCGGCCACTGCTACGCGTTTTGTGTTTAGAATTTTTAACATTTTTGTGTCGACTACAGAGCCACGTGGCTAAGCGCTTCCGCTAAGCGAAATTATGGCGTGGCGTGCGCCCTGGTGGGCTGCCACCTTTTGTTTTCTTTCTGCTGAGTGAGGGAGGGAGGGAGGGAGGGCAAACATGTTGCCACATAAAATATGATTTTAATAAGCTTCGGCGCAGCACCGGCAGCAGCAGCGAGGGATGTTGAGCTGGACGTACGGTTCGTTACGTTTTTTTTCTGTTTGGCCTTAGGGGTCCCCCCCGGTGCCGACCCTCACTCACTCACCAGTAAGCGGCTTCAGTGGAAAGAAGGTTTTTGTTTTAAAAAATTAACTTCATTCCACTTTCCGCCCTGGCCACCTGCCATCCTGTCCTGGGCTGCTGGGCTGGGCTTAAGTGAATCAAGTGCCCTTTCAACTCCTCAACTCACAAGCTCACTTACAACCCCGGGGGGGGATACAACCGTGGTATCGATTGGTTGGCGTGGCACTCCTGCAGACCAGGATCAGAGGAAAAGGGACACAGTGTATCAGTGTGTGAGTGAGCTGTCGTGTCTGGCTTACAACAACATAAGGGGCACACTTTAAAGTCCTTCAACAGTTTTCTTTTCCGGCACCTTTCAAACCATCAACCTCGAGCACCCGTGTGTTTGTGTCTGCGAGAGTTGGATGGGGATTTCGAGAAACTTTATGAGGATAATTATCGTTGTCCCTTTTTTGTGCACCTACCCCCCCCCCCCCTCGTGGCCTCCTTTCTATCCCAAAACCCATTTCTGGTCGCGAGATGGTCGGTCGGTACAGCGGGCGAAAGTGGATGGATACACTTCACGTTTAAACAACTCGGCCGTTGCCTCGGCCATTGCCATTTGGTCGGAGTCACTGGTCGCTGGGGTATATGCCACACTGCCACAACAGGAGACGCCAGACGGGACGCCACTCCACGGCCATAGACGACGTGACGGTCCGGGAATACAGGGTAAAGCCTCTTCAATCGCGAAATGAAGCATCCCACACAAAACCCTCACGCCCCACCCCCCCCCCCCCCCCCCCCCCGGATGTCTGAAGTACTAAGCAGCACAGCACAAAACTCTCAACCCGCCACTGTATTCGTGTGTTTGTGTGCTGGGACTGGTGCTGGGAACGTACAGGAAGCAGAAGTTATAGCGACCCAACACACTGCCTGCCTGGAGGGCTAAAGCTTTCCGGTTTGGAGAACGGAGCAGCAGAAGCACCGGTGAAGGGCAAAGTGGCACATTAAGCGACGTTGAAGTGCGCCCTCGCTCCTTACGGAGTGGTTCCACTGAGAGTGATTTAGCGATAAGGCATGAGTCAAAAATTATTAGGATAAATATTTTGCTCCTTTGCGTCGCTGCTGCTGTTCGTCTTTCGAGGAAGAGGAAGGGCGGGGTTAAGGGCGTTTGTATGTCGTGCTCCGTGTGCCTTTCGGGCGTGACGGCGTGGACCGGGGGATTAAACAGAAATTATCATTTAACGGCATTCAGGGGAGCTATTAGTCCGCGACCGAGGCGAACCGACCGAGTGTGACCGAGGAGGATGAATCGAATAACTCCGTGGCCACGGTAACGGTGGCCCGTGGTGGCAGTGAACGTGATGCTGATGCCGATCCCGGGTCTTTGGTTTGGTCAATTCCAGCCCAGCGACGCTTCTGTCAATCTGTTATCGGATTGTGAGGATGCCAAGGCAGCTATCGTGCTCCGAATCCTCTTCCCAAGAGAGTACGCTACCGAGGGAAAAGCTCTGGCCGGTCCGGTGCTTAGAAGGATGTCTAGGAGACTTTAGTATAGCAACACTACAGACAGTGATGCTGCTGAGTGTCAATTAAGCAGAAGAAAGGAATCTTTCTCACAAAGCCTCTGCTTGAACTGTGCTGAGGAGTCGTCTTAAAGTCTCTCTTCTAGCCGGATACTGTAACACTTTGCATATAAAAGAACCACTTTTCACAGAACAAATCCTGGATCCAGATCCAAATGAATACTGTACCGGGCGCACACATCTATACACTTCTTCATCGATCCAGGCCCCCCCTCATAATGAGCCTGCAATCCGTCAATCAGTCCCTTTTTGCTAGCATACGTGGTGTGTCCCGGTTCGCAAACCTGAACACGGCAGCAAAAAAGAGGGAAGAAAGAGGAGATTGTCCCATTCACAATCTCGCTGCCCTCTCTATCCCTGGGGCCAGTGGTGAAAATGGTGAAAGTTGTTGCCCCCCCTCCGGCAAATTAGTGAACCAGGTCACATAAAGCAGTGGTGTCTTCTCGGTCGGACGTCTCGGGATGTGTTACCATTGGCCATTGGCTCAGCATCCGGGTACATCCGGAAAAGTTGCGTTAATTTATTCAGCCCGACTCGTTTGCTCGCTCGTACCGATGGTGCTGCTGGTGGTGGTGGTGGTGGTGATACCACTAAGGGTAAGATAACGAATTCTCGCTGCCTGCCACTGGCCAATGGTCACTGAAACGCTGGAACGTGGCCTAGACACGCAGGACGAGCGCACCAGCGGGGATAAGTCATTTAAGACGAGATCTTAAAGGGAAAAACTTTTGTCAACAGTGGCAATAAGATTGATTTGAATAATTAAATCATGCCGCTGTAATAAATACCGTCCGCCTCGGTTTGGGATGGCTAGTTCGGGGCGTGCGCTCGGTTGGAATCGAATAAACTGGTCGCAAATCATTCAGGCTTCTCTCCTTCTCTCCCGGGGTCGAATCCTGGACTCCAAACCGGGGGGCGGTGGAGTGTTTTACGGGCTGGCTTTGCATATGAATCATTGATTAGTTTGATGTTGCTGCTTGGTTGGATGGTTGGCTACCGCTGCGTTGGACGGTCCACGGAACTGTGCGCGTGCATTCATCTAATTTAATTGCTTTTTGGAACTCGCACATGCTCACGCTCACGAGGGCCGGAGCCTTGAAGTTTCGGCGCAATGTACGGCTTGATGTATTGGACGCATCGCCGTCCTTTCGCTTGTGGGTGGAGGGGTCGTTGAGGTGGAAATGATGATTTTGAATGTTTAATACTTCGAGGGTCTTCGAGGTAAGATTCTTTCGAAACGAACACCAGTAAGAGTCCGCCAGTTTTAGGGACGTTTTCAAGGACTTTGGTATCGGCAACAGTCGTAAACGATTGATCAGCTAAGGACAGAGACTTCCTAAGGGAAAACAAATCTTCGTAATTCACTTATCACCAAAGTTCGTTAGTTGATATCCTAGAGGTAGCTACTCAATGAAACTTTTCCTCCCGTTGAAGCGTACTCCTAATCTGGAGATATCATCTTCTAACATGGATCAAACTTATCGAATGTGAAACTGGTATTTCAATTGCAAGAGTAGTTTCAATTCAAATGGAGTGCAAAATCCTGTACATTTGTACTGTCCTCAAATATTCAAAGCATGAAAATGTAGAGAACTCAATCAACATTGATATGAAAGTGGTTCCGGAAACTATGAATCAAAAATCAAGTGCTCCATCCATTAGCAACATCCAGATCGAACTTGTATGAGACAGTGCATTTCAGGATCTTCACCGAAGACCTACCTGTATGTGTCCGTTGGTGCGCCTTGAGGTGCGAACTTTTCGTGTAGACCTTTTTGCAGCCCAGAAATTGACACTTGTGTATCCGGCGCTTCGAGTCGGGACTGTGATCCTGTTGCCGGTGATGATGCTTCGAACTTGGTGACCCTATCGCGAGAAGAAAAGCAAATATCAGGACGGCTCTAACCTTCCTACCACATCATGGTGGTCCTTACCTGTGCTGCTCGGTGAGGCGGATGAGGTTCGCTGCGTAATGACCGCATGGCCATTGACTTGTATCACTCGTGCCACACCGACCACATTCTTTCCCATGGCATTCGTGGTGGTGGGGCTGGCTGTGTTGTTGGTGGTGGTTGTGGAGCTGTCACTAGTTCCGTTGGTGGTGGTCAACCGGACGACACCGTGTGGACCGGCGGATACTCGCAGGATCGCAGGTCCCGCAGATCGTTCGCTGAGCGCCAGCGTTAGGTCCGTCCCCGTCACTTCCTGCTTAATGGTGGCCAGCAGCGGGTTGTTGGTGGTTGTCCTCGCCGTCGCCGGCGTCGTCGTCGTCGTCGTCGTGGTGTGGATGGGTGTGGTGGGTGTGATGCGAGAGGGTGAGGTGCCTCCCGTCTCCTTGGCGCACAAGCTGAGATGGGATTCCGGTGACGAGGGAGGTGTCAGGGTTGGTAGCAGATCCGCGGCGTTCGTTGTCCGCGCCACTAACCGAAGCTCGATACCACCACCACCACCGCTACCTCCCTTCTGACTGTGGTGGCTGGTGTGATGATGATGGTGGTGATGATGATGATGGTGATGATGGTGGCTACCGTGGAGACTGCTGGGCCGATGAGCCGGACTGGCCGGATCGACGGACGTGACGGGCGAGGGTTTGGTGGTGGTGGGAAGTTCGCTCACCCGCGACAACCCATCGGTGGTAGTGGTGGTGGTGATGCTCGCCTTAATCCGATACTTTTCACTCGGCTCATCTTGGCTATCGGAATCCGGATCGTCCACATCTCGGTCCGGATCGTCGATCGGTTCCTTTTTCACCATGACGGCGCAGCTCAGTAGACTACTGGCACCGGTTTGGTGCCAAGGGGCGGCACCGACCGACGACGGTACCAGCGCATCCGTGGAGGAGAGCGAAAGTGAGGACGAGGAAGAGGATGACATCGATGACGAGGACGATTCGGAGCGCGAATCCGATGCCCGGTCGTTTAGGTTGAGTTCGTCGAAGCAGTACGGTTCGACTTCCACCTTCCACGAGCCGGCGGTCAGCGGACCGGGTGCCGCAAACAGGTCCCAGGGTGTATCAGTCGGTAGCTTCTTGTACTTCTGCAGCTTCGGTTCGTCCTTCAGGTATCGCTCCATCTCGTAGCAGGTCTGCGCAAAGGGGGTGGAAGAAATGGTAAGAAATGGAATCTCATCGATCGAACTCGTAACTCCGGAACACGGCATTCGGATCAGTCAGCTAGCAGACTTTTGTTTTCCATCAGCAGCAGCAGCAGCAGCAGCAACCAACTATTCCTGTCTGACGAGGTAAATGAAAATACTTTCCAACAAACTTCTCCAACCAACAGCAACAGGCAATGGCCGTTAGGTAGGGCAAGACGCACATTACACTTCCCCGGTAGCCCCCCATCTCCGGTGACGGTTGTCGAAAAGTCAAGCGAAACCGAAAAAAAAAAGTTAGCAATCCAAGCTGCCGGAAACGCGAGCGAGCGCGCGTGAGTTGTGCCAAGCGAAGTGAAGTGAAATGTGAGAATCTTCAGTCGGAGCTTGAGCTCGAGATTCGGATTCGCATCCCGCATTCACATTCCCGGGCAAATGGGTGGGGTGGAAATATGAAAAGGGGGCGGACCAAAAAGAAATGGCCCCAGGAATCTTGGCTTTCGTGTCGGATCCGAGTCGCAGCGGTGGAGCTCACTGACATTCTGACACTCCTGACAGTCACGAAAGATGGTGCGAGGGAGGGCCAGTCCCGGTTATCCGATACCCTGGACCCTGGAAGGGCGAAAGGTATCCAGCGGTGGTGCTGGTGCTGGTGGTGCCGAACAGTGATAAACTTTTCTGATTTTCATCTTTCACACCCAACGGTGAAGTGTTTTTCTCGAGTTTTGTTCCTCTTTCCATTTTGGCTGGATTGTGCCGCGGAACCGATGCATGTTTTCCGGGAAGCTCTGGCGAGTAGAGGCGAGCGTGTGGGAGGGAGGGGATGGAATTTTCCATTTCAATCCGCGTGTAGCGTTGTAATGGATCTATATTTGTACAAATACTCGTACATATACATTTATATTCATCTTCATCCTTGCTTCGGCTTGAGTTTGTCAAGTGGCGGTCTCATTTTCTTCCCGGGGAACGCACCACGAGCCACAGCCGTATCAGTTCTCACGTTAAGCGACAATCATTCACCACCATTCCTACCACCGGCAAAAAAGGTGGACGAATGAAACGGATCCAGCGAGAAATAAAACGCAAATGCGCACAGCAGCGGCGTTCCCCGGTGGTAAGATGCCATTCAAGGAGTCTTGTCTTTGTGCTCGAGGCACAAGGAAGGGAATTAAAACAATATTCAAAATTAAAACAAAAACAAGATATGGATACAATTCCAGCGACGTCAAGCTGCCACTGGCAGTCACAGAGGAGAAGGAGGGAGAGAGAGAGTAGAAGAGAGAGCTTGTCAAGTGGTGGGAGCCCCCCGCGAGCGAATCTGTAAACTTCTTAATTACGAAATACTTTTTTACTTTGGCAGCACGCCACAAGCACGATCTTCTCTTCCGTCTCTGGCGAGGCGTCTCGATCCGCCTTGGAATTTTGCGGGTTTTTATCCACGCGGTTCCGGTCTTCCGGCACTTCTCGTTGCCAGCAGTGAAATGGATCATTTCGTTGGGTCGTCTCGGAACGACATCGACCATGGTGCAGGTGAAGGCCCCGATGGAGGAAAGTGGCATCATTCTCGCTCGCGATGATGTCATTTCTAGCAAGTACGCGGAAATTATGTATATTTAAATTTATTTAATGGGAAAATGCGCGTTAAATAACACCTTCCGCGGCCGCTCGGCGCGGTTGGTCCGAGTTTCTTCCGAGACGCCGTATGACATTTCAGGGCGTCTGGGTGGCGGACAGGGCGCCGGTGAGCCCTGTCACTGACTTTCACCTGTTCTTCGCGGCTCAGCTCATGCTTTGACGTGCCAGGTGCGTGCTTGGGTGCGGTTTTTAAAGGCCGCGATTTAGTAGGGGATTAGATGCGGTTGGATTCTCGTGCCGTTTGCCACCTTCGCCGACACGTGTGCGACAGCACGGTGGGATTATGTGGGGTCGGTTGTGGAGCCAGGAAGGGTGTCTGTGTGTGGTGCTAATTCAGGACCAAGCGACGTCACGATCGCGTGCGCTGGAATGTTTGACGGTGCCATATGGTTCCACGCGTTCCGTCCTACCTGTTGCTATTTGTGGGCGGGGGAGTTTTTTGGGTGGGCGGCAATACTAAGTGGTAGCATGACTGATGCATTTGAATAAATTAAATTCCTTTGCTACGGATCAACAGCCGGCCGGGAGTCGGAGTTTTGATGGAACAAGTGCCGGATGCCTTTGAATCCGACGTTTTTTATGGGCAAAGTTTTCTTTTTGTTTAGATTCCATAAAGAGAAATCTGAGGAATTATTAAACGATTTCAGCGGAACAATTACTCTGTGGCGATGGTCAATTGGGCTGAGTTCAGTGAATTCGTCGCATAATTGCCTAACGGGAACGATAATGCCGATAGAACAGTTACAATTGGTTCCAGTAAAATGGTTTGTTTGGCTTTACGTTAGTGCTCGAGCTCGTTTTGGGAATTTCTAGCAGCACTTGGCACAGTAAACTTGCGATAAATCAGGAACAGTAGTGCTGTTGGTCATGCACTAGAACAGCATTAGCTATCACAAAGAGTTCTCAGTATCCTGGCTCAATTGATTAGGCCCAACGTAGAATGAATAACATGAATTCAGAGAAAAGGGATCTATAGAAAAGGACACTTGCTGCAGGAGTTTCACTGAATTGTTTATCAAATCAATAAGCAAAATGATTTAAAAATAGAGTAGCAACATAAAATCAGGTGTAACAGGTGATGTTCAGCTCATAATCCTTCTGAGAATAAAAAGAAGATGCTGGTGCTACTGTTTGCACTTGATGCCACCATCCACCAAGGCTGTCCGTGAAAGAAACTTTTATGAATCCTGAAAACACTCTCTATCATCGTGTAAAGGACCTCTCGATACCTCGAACACCAAAACTGATTGCCCGAACTGACACCAATCACTCTGCCAGACCAGTTTCCCGGTAGCTCGGCGTGCCATTTTCCTTTCACTTCCTGTTAGTGAATAATCACTCGATTGTCGGCCTAAACCAATCAACAACGTGATTTAACACATGAATACCATCGAAACGATGACAGCCATTTACTATTTATTGAAAATGCCCGCACCCGGACCCGGAAGTCCGGACTGGAACGGTCAGAACGGAAAATGCGCGAAATATGGTAGCTCGATCGTTCCTCGCTTCGCCCTTATTTGTGTTTCGTTCCTCGGGCGAACCTTCAAGGACACTCTTTCACTCTCTCGCTCTCGCGCGAACATTCCATTCCCGAACAGCGAAAAGCCTTTGCACCTGGCAGCGGACCCGGACCTTCCAGCTTAAGCCCATAAATCCCTCCTAGGCCATCGGAACGGGCGGTTATGAAAAAGGGACACCCTCCGGCGGTGCGACACTAATACTCCACGTTCCAGCTTCCTGCCACCGTCGTCTGAATGAGGGGGAACATTCTTTTGAAGGAAAAGTTCCCGCGTCGCTAAGACGAGGACTCCTGCTCCTGCTGCTGCTGATGTTGGTCACGGTCGGTCGGTTGGTTTATCCGATAGCCTTGCGGGCAGGCAGGCATGGTGGCAGGCATGGTGGCACGGTGGTAACGTCACCAACCACGCCACTGGTGCTGGCGGTGGTGCGGCGAGAGAGGCTGCCAAAGAAAGTCGAGAAATTCTTAATCCAGCTCCAACTAATCGACCTCGCTCCCTATGACCGGGAAGCTGGCTAAGGGAAAGGGACACCAAGAGGGAGGTCAGCGGTCGGCGGGAGGTGTGCTGAGCTTCCTTTTCTCCGGTAGGATGAGATTCCATAAAGCTGAACACTTAACAGATTGACTTATTTATAAACCATTTGCGATGAACTGGCTTTGGTGCCCCGTGGCACGGCACCGTTCCGGAAGATATATGACCGTGCCCTTCCCACCCTTAGCCCCCTCTTCCCCTTCCGCCTCGCTCCACACCGTGAACAGGTGGATTATTCGCCGGATTGGTTAATGGGTTGTCGGTGTGGAAAATTGCGATGACTTTACGCGCCTCGGAACGAAGGATAGGGAATGCTGGTTAGGAGGGGAACCGACGAAATGAAAAGCCTTTGCAGCGTCTCTCTCTTTTTTTGGGGTGTGCTCTGTGAGCTGGAAGCAAATGCCGGCACTTCAGCTCTATCATGATGATGGAATCGTAGCGTCGGGGCCGCGTGACATTCGCGTTCGTTCCCGCGGGGCCCAATACTCCGCAGCATGGTCCAGTTCCATGGCCCCAGCCACCCACCTACCTCACCCCCACTCCGCTTCGTGTCATTACGGGTAAATGATGTCTGAAATTTGATTTATAACCGAAACGAGACCCATTTTGCCAACCGAACCCCGAGGCTTTTCCAGGTGGATGATTTATCGAACCCGAATGTAGCGGCGCGGTAGCCCGTGACGCCCGAGCGCACGGTGTCATTCATTATTTATTGGCTATCATCCTCCTAAACACCTCGCCCCCGTGCCCACCAGCCACCCGCAGGTGACAATTACGGTCCACAGGTATGGTAGAGCTTTGTGGGAGTGGGGTTTAAAAAAGGGGGTAGAAAAAATAATCCAGTTAGAGAGAAATTGACCACTACACAAAACATTCACACCCCGTGATTTGAAATGTGTATGCGTTACGCAAATTATTGTGAGTGCAAATTGAGTAGGAGCTTTTTTGTTTACGAATTACAAATTGATTGCCTCCCGTTGCAAGCGATTTTCCCTTCAATTGAGTTCAGAAAGCATTCAACAAAAGCGCTCTATTAGAGAGAGTGTGAGTTCAACCGCACGATGGGCCCTAGGATATGAACCCTGGGCTTACAAACTGGCGCTCTAACTAGCGCATCCTGTTAACCGACGGCTTCCGAGCCCTACAAATGGCTTTTCCGGTGTTTTAAACGTAATTTATTCAACATTTTCATAACATTATCGTCGTCACCAGTTAAAGGACCCCTAACCCCCGACTGCCCTTCCAAAAACACACTCGCTTTCTTCATTTTTATTGCATTACTTGACATCAGGAGCGTGGCGATGGTGGTGTCGAGCCGTGCAACTCCCTAAAGCAGCACAATTCATGGACCGCGCCGCCGGTTAGCGCACCCCGCACAGAGAAAACTTTGGCCAGCTTCTCGAGCTTCATCGAGCATCCCGTGGCGTGGCTTGGTGTGGCGTCCTAAGTGTCTCGACTGCAAAATTCCAAACCACCATCTGACGCCGCGTCGTGTGCCGGTATGTGTCACCGGTTTGTGTAGAAGGGTAATGTGTTTTTCATCGTAAAATTTATGATTCAATTTGATGATGGATTTAAAAGCTCAATTCTTGATGTGGCCCGGGTGGTGGGGGGAAATGGGCGAGGAGGCAGCTGACGTTTCGTCGTCTGGTCCGTGGGGCACAAGCGCTTGCTGTATAATCTGTATGTGGCCGTTACCGTTCGAGCGAAGCTACTTAGCTAGTCAATTTGTTTAATTGTGCATTCGGGCGCTGGTATAGGAAAAGTTTTTGACACGAAGCAGCAGCAGCAGCAGCAGCAGAGTGCGCCATATGTGCGGTATTTACTCGTCGTTGTCATCGTCACCGCCCGAAAGATGATGTTCGATTTGATGGAGCTGAGATGGAACTTTACAAACAGTTGAACTGTAAGACAGGTCAGGCCGGTGACTCATTTAAAGTTCACATCACTAACCTTTCGTTAAGAGTTTTTCGTTCGAATTTTACAAACGACATCTTGGAAGCGATTGTGGTGGTTTACGATGTAATTACCCAATCTGCAGGGGGAGTATGTGGCAGAGAACACTTTGACCCCACTTTGATTTATTGATTTCCTCGTTCCAACTCAAACGTTCCGTGATTGCAACGCACGCACCAAGCGGTTTCGGAATTATCGACCGTGCACCCTTTGAAGAACCCTCACGAAGAGCTGTCTAACGAGCGAACCGGTAGCGTCCCCTTCGAGTGGTCTGTGGTCTGGTCACAATCGCCAGTTAGGAGCTTCGCTTGACTCAGCTAATTTGATGCTGACCCACATTGCACCATTGCACCGTGGTGGTGGTTCCGGTGTCTAGCTTCGCGACCCATTCGCGATCCAAACGATGCGCGACAATTGCTGCACCGAAAACGGTCGTGCGTTGCGTGTTGCGCGGTTGGCGGAGTGAACCACCGTGGGAATGATGAATGATTCACACAAATCCACGGATCACCAGGACACATTAGTCCTTCTCGTCCCTCCGGGTTTACCGGGGGACCGGCAGCCGCATCCGTGCGTATCATGTCGATGGTACCGTGGGCCCCCGGATTCCGACTGTAAATGAGAACACTTTCCGGACCCAGACATGATGGTGTCTACGAATCTGTGGTCAAGAGACACAAGAGGAAACGCAAGGGAGTAAGGGACGAAGGCGAGAGGGGTGGGTAATTGGGAAAAGTAATTTGCAGCGTGCATCATCACACGACACTTCACGGGTCCAAAAGCTCCAAAGGGTCCATTCCGGTGGCCGGGGAAAATGAGATTCATCGGTCCGCCTTTCGACCCCCCCCCCCCCCCCAGTCGGAGTACGAGTGTTCTACTTCTTGTGGAGTGTGTGTTTGCATTCGAAATGAGCGCTAGCGCCAAGCGAAACGGCCGCCACCGTGGTGAACCTTCATCGCAAGCCCGTGAATCGGATTAAAAGCGCTGTTATTCTTCATTTTGCACCGTGCACCGTGTGCTGCTGGCCACCGGGGGGGGGGGGGGGGGGGGGGGGGGTCCTCCCGGCGGATGACGGATGTACATCAATCACTTTTATGAGTTCATTTTTCTATCCCTGCTCCTCCAAGTCGGCCCGGGAGCTGCGTTCCCTCCAGTACGCAGTTAAAGACGATGGCCGACGACAACTCTTTCAACTGCCAGCAAAAGATCCACAGGCGAGGCCTGGAATCGGGTCTGGGTGGGAGCGTTTTTTGCGGATGAAACTTAGCCATCATGATTCATGGGGTTTCATTTTCGGTGGGTGGCCATTTCACCCCCCCCCCCCCCACACCCTCTCCATCCCCAGTGAGCATTAAGTATTCTAAAAATCAGCCTCCTTCGCTTTTCACTTTCCACCTTCGCCTCCGTCCGCAAAAACGCCCTGGTAACGGTTTTAATATGCAACAGCACACCGGGCCACGCCGCCACGTGATCAACATCCACCCTCCCTCCCCCCCCCCCCACATTTTAAATGCCAACACAAACTCAATATCTTTCAAATACATAAAACATGCGGGCAGCATGGCATCGTGGTGGAGGCGGAGGTGCTAAGAGGCCGTTCTCCTCGGCCCAGAAATGCCCAGAAGCGAAGCGAACCGGACGAAGGTTCGCACGAAGCACATCGCTCATTTGTGAGGTCTTTATGATGCTCGCATACAAAGTGTGTGCGTATTTGTGTGCCATCGTCGTCGTGAGTCGTCCTTTCGTGCGTGGTAATGGCTTTTGTGATAAAAAAAAAACATAGCGCCCCCGAAAGAAGCACGAAACGGTTCCAAGAATGAGCCCCTTGGGCGCCCACGGACGCTGCCCGCGTAGGGCAGGGGAGGACACACGCCGGTCGCGAGATAAAATTTATGCATGTCATTAAAGTGATGAGGACGAGGGACCACAGCACGAAAGGCCACAGCGCTGCTGGTGCACCGCATCAATGCGATTGATATGCGAAGCCATCTTTTCTTATTGATTTTTGATGGCCTTTTCGGTGCTTTCTCTTGGCTCCCGTTTTGTGTGTATTTGTATTTCGTGAGTGTCCCCGCGAATCCCCTATTCGTCGTTGATTGCTGCGCCCTCGAGCAGGATAATAAAAGGGAACGAAATCGAATGCCACGCTGGTTGGTGGTTGTTTATTTAAGGTTTGCTCACTCTCTTTCTCTCTCTCTCGCTCTGCTCCCCGTCCAAAAATGGCACGAGGATGTTTAGAATCCAGGGAGGGTGTTCCAGGGACCAACCAACCCACCATCCACCCTGTTGGATAGCGAAGTGCGAGGATAGAATTTTGATCAACCCGGAACATGGCGGGCATTGGATTGGATGAGCCCCTTTTTGAAAACCAGCTCCAGCTCGCACCGTCCAGTTGGAAGGAGATTGATTTGATCCCGAAAAGAGGAACCGCTAGACGGTGGCCACAATTTGAAACTTTGTCGCGACACGGGACCGGGGCCCCTGGGTGACGATCGAGACAATCAGAGACATCCCTTCGACGTTCAGTTGTGGTGGTCGTGTCGTTTTTCTCGGGCAACTTTTTCCTTTTCCACCATAATTTATTTACTTTTCTGCTGCTGCTGTCCCGGTGTGTCCTGGTTTATTTGCTTTTTTCGTTCATCCCCAAACCATCCCCTTGGCTGTGGTTCCGTTGAATGGAATCGTTGCCACTCTATTCAGCCACCGGTGTGCCTGCGGTCTGTTTCGAAAGGAAGCAATGGGATCCCAAACAGAACAGGAATGATGGAATGGTGAAGGTTGGTCACAAGGCAAGCGCTAGCCCCCCGAGGGGGCGGGAGGACAACTTCTGAATAGAAGAAGAGACCAACCAACGACTGGGCGGTCTGGGAGCTGGGCGATGGGTGCGATTGAGATTAATTACTTCGTGTTCGTGTTTGCCCAGGATATTGAGGACCTCGGCAAACGTCCTCCGGGCGGTGATCGAGTTTCGGGAAAGGAAATTTGAGAAATTGCTCTAAAATCGTACCCTTCGGGGTACGATTCGAAAGACGGAAGTGAATCCCTGGCGAAAAAAAAGGGGGGGAAACTCGTGTTTTATGAGTTTGATGGCCGATGACCGACGGAGCCGCGCACACACATTGACGTCACTTTTAATTAATGTCAAATCCGGAGTGGACCTGGTGGCCGTAGCAATTACATCACTCTGGCTGCACCTTCGCTGGTCCAACCATTTTTCCCCCCCATGAGCGAACGAACAGCCGGTTTTTTTTTGTTTTTCGCGCAAAATAACGCGCGGGAAAACAAATAAATTTTCACACCCGCCACACACTCGTCGTGGGGTGGGGTGCGGGTGGTGAGGGCTGATTCGCCAAAAATCGATTCAGCACCCTCGGTGTATTGTTGCGAACACACCACACCAGAGAGCACCGACGCGTGGATGTTACAGTGCTACACGACGCGGCGCGTCCATCCCAGGAAGAGGAACACCCCGGAGAGCCTCCATAAAGCTGTGGCATTCCCAGGTTTTTTTTTCATTCGTTCGTTCGTTTGTCCGGTTTGGGGTTTATGCTTTGGCATAAACCGCGACCTCGGCGCGCGGATTCTGGGCAGCGGATCAAAAATTCGTGGATGAAAAACTGCGAACCTGGCACCGGCGACCACTGTGCGCCAAGGGCCAGCTGGCAAACAAACAGAAGAAGCAAAAGGAAGAGAGAGATAGAGCGAGCAAAAAAAAAACAAATGGCGGATAACACTTGGAACAGTAAATAAATAACAAACAGCAGGAGCAGCAGGAGCAGCAGGAGCAGCCGGACAGCTGAACTGACCGCGGTGGGGTCGCTCGTGGTTTTTCGCGGTACGTTCCGGTTGTCCAGGGACGCCCGGCCGGGGGTGTAGTGGATCGCAGGAGTGCAATGAAATGTGAGGCAGCAGCAAGGCACCAGCCGCCAGGATGTGGACAGCAAATTTATGAAATATACCGACCCACACAGGGAGACACATCTGTTCGGTTCATTTGGCTGCTCCAACAGATCACGCTGTAAAACAGCTTCTGCTGGTTAGCTGGTCAGGACGCTGCACACTGACCGTTGGCCTGGGGGTTTACTATTATCTAACATATTTATTGTTATGAACACTCTCCGTGCTCTCGTACACCCCAACAGCTGCCTTAACGGACGCATCCTTTAAGCACAACCCCTTCTGACCTTAAGGGAAAGGATAGCGGCATGGGCTGGACTGCCTGCTGTAAACTCCAAAATGAAGACTAATCGTTTTGCTTTAAAGCAGTCGCAGTCCAGGTGGGGGGAGCCCAAGCTGACTGACTGACTGGTGGTCTGTGGACCCCTGGGTGAAAGTGAAATAAAGTTGCGACAATAATTTCCAATTTCCAACACCTCACCAGCGGCACAGAGCTGCGAGTTGAGACCTAAAACCTGTGACGATCCATCACCCAGGAGCGCCCTGGTCCACCATATCTTGCTGGATAGGGCAGCGATAGCCGCACCGGAAGCAGGAAGTAACTACTTTCACGCCAAAAACACTGCCATGAGCACAACTCGTAATATCCATCCGAATGTAATTTCACACTTGTCTTGTCCCGTGCTGGATAAGAATGCGAAACGAAGCGATGCGAGGCGAGAGGCGAGAGGAAAAAAGCACGAAGGGAAGTACCCATTTTGGGAGTTCCGCAGTTTTATTTTTTTGCGAAGTTTTCCTCGGACTTGGCAGCGGACCACCAGAGTGTCCTTAACGCTGGCTGTTCAAGATGCAATCAGATGGCCACCGGTCTCCGGTGTATGGTAAAGGGATCGAGGGGAAAACTGCTGCAAACGATACGAAGCATGTACATAAACATCTCTATGTATCCCTCGGGCGTTGCGGTGGCCAGACGCCATAGGACACCAAAGATCCACCGCCGCAACTGCTTTTTCGGGCATTTTCTTTTGCTGCTGCTTCGCTTGACCACAGTCGGAGCCTCGGCTGTTAGTAGACCAACCCGGGGCACTGCACAGTGACCGTGTCCGTTGCGATGCGATGGGACCGGAGAGATTATTTGGCTTTAATTAATTTTGCCGTTATTTTAACCCATCTTTCCACCCCACTGGGCGGTGCAACCCCAGAGCCTCCCGAGTGTCGGAGGACAGTTTTTTTCTCCCACGAGAACCACGACACTTCCTTCCGACATCCGCTCGAGACACACGTCGGCGTGATGCAGAGAGAATTAAAGGAGAACCATCGGCATCTAATGTGTGGTTTGTGTCGATCACTGGCCAGGAATCTGCATCCAGCAGTTCATAATTTATCGATGGGTTTTCGATGCAGGAGAAAACTAATTTAATTTCTTTCCTCTCCCACTATTTCTGCTCTCTGAATAGAAAGCATATTTTTCCTTTTTATCTCGAGCGAAGGAGAAGACTCACTAACTCATGAGCTTCTCTAGACAGAACCTGTTGAGGCCTGTATCTCCCGATAAATAAGGCAATTTTCTTGTTGCCGATGCTGCTGCTACTTGAATGGAACCAACCAACCCAATCGGGGGTGGGGATGGGAAAATTCTATTACGCCATTGACCGGTGCATCGTATCGTTAGCGTGTTAGGTACTACCCGTTGGTCTACCTGGTCTGTTGCTGCTGCTGCTGCTGCCGATATTCAAACATCTTCAGATTGTTATATTATCCTGTCTAATGAATTTATTCAAGTATCGTTATGCACCACTCGATGAGCAGCAGCAGCATGATCCATCCTCGATGGTCCTTGCTCTCGGTCTCTTGGTGTGCATGTGGGGCCTCTAATCAGTGACCGGTCGTACGTTGGGGCTTGGTAGTCAAGCCTCCTCCTCCTATCGGTCGTTACCACTATTCACCAAAGAGGTTCGAACGGAGTCCGGCCAGGAAGTGGCCCGTTTCCTACTCAACTACGCCAGCTACAGTGGCCAGACCAGACCTCTAGCGCTCTAACCGTGTTGCACATGCACCTCGACGTACGAGGGCAAGTAGACAGCTCCACACAGGACGGTTTCCGATTACTGCTGCTGCTCACCCCTTCCCAGTGGTGGTGATGAGCCCGAGGATAATGCCGGATCGTCTCTCCTATCCGGTGAAACGTTCGGTTTCGAATTAAATCTCGATTACCGGTGTGCACACACGGTACGGGCACACACGCGTTACAAATCGTATTAAACCGGGACCACTGAGTTGGAGAGAGCGGTGGAAATGTAAATGATTTTGACTTCGGCGACTAGAGCGCTGGTCTTGCTTTGGTTGTTCGGTTGATTGCATCGCATTTGGGAGGGAATTTCGTGAAATCCGGACACATCGGGTTAGCTTGTGGCAAAGGCACAAGAAGACCAGTAGGACCCGGGTGCTTTGATGTACGCACCTCCGATTGCGGATGGCGTGATCAAATGAGATGTAGAGCAAAGGACCATTCCGGACAAAATGATTTCAAAAAGCGTTCTTCTGTGAATGCTTTGCCAGAGGTACCGCCATGAACGGACGTCTCCTAACCACACGGATAAGGCCGAGGGACGAGAGGCACACACATAGGAGGGCAGAAAACACTTAAACAATGAGCGCCTTCCGGACAGCTCGTGTTCGTGGTTCGCTGCAGCCGTCAAATCAGTGTTGGTAGTCAGATTAGTGCCGCTAATGCCGTTGCGTTCTTCTCCTTCCCGTGGCACTGAAGCCGACACACGACACTTTACGCCGGGGACACGGCTAATTGAATTCAACGCGAGTAACGCGGTTCTGCAGCGCGTTTCAATCCGACGTCTGTTTTTTTCCTCTCCCACTCTTGAACCGTCGAGTGCGATCAGTCGAGTGAGTTGGAGACTTTCTTTTCGCGTTTCGCATGGAAAACCAAAGCTCCATAGAGCGTGGAACGAAGTGAAAACTTGTGCTGCTTTTCCCCAACACAGACTCGCAAAGCTGACAACTTTGGTTCGAGAGCTTCGAACGATTAGCAGACGCTCACCGAGGACACACATTAAAGATGTCCAGATGCATTAAGCTCACGGCTGCTCGCTGCTCCCTCATCTGACACCGGACGCAGACGAGAAGAGGCTGCACTACGGTGACGCCAAAGAATCGAGCGAGCGAACGGGAACGGGAGGTCACAGCAAAGGTCTCGCTTTAAGGTGAGCGCCACCTCGTCTGCCGCACATGCTGACCCCTCTCGAACCGACCGACGAATTGACCAAAATCAAAACCACCTCTCCGGTGGCCTGGTGCTGTGGAAAATGCTTAGAAAAACACCACAGCACACACCACGGGCAGCAGCCACCGAGGAAACCATTTCCTTTTTCGGTACCGTCGCCCCCTTTCCTTTCCACTCTTTCCGCTTAATTATCGTCGACCACATCATCATCATCATCATCATCCTCATGCTTTGAGGTGGTTTCGGACGCTCGTTAGCATCGGCACCCTCCTCGTATACCCTCCCCTGATCGTGTGTTTCACCTCCTCCATTGAGAATCATGTTGCTGTTGCTTCTGCTCTTGCTGCTGTTGATGATGGTTGTGCTGGCCGTGCCGTGTTTAGTCGACCGTTTAGTCGCTTTAGGCGGCAGCAGCATACCTGCAAAGATACAAGGACACAGCACAGCATTAGTGGGGCGGTCTGTGAGAAGTCAGTAGCGGAAAGGAAAGTTAAATGGCATGAATGGGAACCTGGCGGCAAGTTTTGCTCGATTTCCTCCGATGGAATTGAACCCAAAAGCCCCGAAACATCTGGTGGAAGAGCGACAGAAAGCACGAATGGACCGTCCAACTGTGATTTGGAAACACCGGACATAACACAGAAACACAAGGCATTAGCAGCAGGACCGGACATGAAATGTCACGAACAGCACGATCTTGGAATGTAAAATTCGATAAAAACAGAACCTCGACCAACATTTAGGTGATGTTTGGAGGTGCCCCTTCTTTGGCCCCTAGGTACCTTTCACTGTGGGTTGCATCACGCGTGCGCTGCACACGATTAATTGTGGGTTCCATAAATTTCCTTTCTTACACGCCAATTGACACGCCTCCAGCGTGCAGCGATAGTGCTGGCGCACTAAGCTTGTGAAATTCTAGCTCTTGGTAAAGGATATCAGCGCCCTCCCCAAGGACGACGTCGTCATTGGCTTTTCCACCGACGCCGAACCACTGCACAGACCACTGACCGCAACCGTCAGCGCACCGCAACCGAAGAAAGTGGCCAGCTGATGTGGTCAATGGAGCGAAAGGCCTCCAGCAGTGGCAGCAGCAGCAAGGGCCGGCAGTTTATGACCACCGCTTCTTCTGGGCGGTCCCTTTTTGTGTTGCGTTTGGCAGCAGCAGCAGCAGCAGAAGCCCTAGCACCACCACCATCACCACTACCACCACCACCAAACACGATAAACGATGTGGAAAAGTTGTGAAAATAATAGCCCCAGCACCCAGCCCACTCGCTTTTCACGCTAACCAGCCCAGCGAGAGCGTGGAGGGAATCTGGCGCCACAAAAAACATTCCCCGTGCCCCTGGGCGAACACAAGATTTGCACATTCACCACCACCACCACCACCCGGCACCACGGTGGTAAATGGAGGTCTCGACCGCAACAAAAAAGAAAAGAAGGTTGAAGGTGGCGAGATGAAAATGCTAAAATACTGCTCGGGGTAACGGGGAAAGGGGAAAATGTAAAAAGCTAGAATTCAGCGGACTAGTTTAGAGGAATGAAAGGGCACAGGGGGAGGCAATCCGTTGGCTATTAAAGGGCGTAAAATGGAGCCCTCATAACTGGTACGCATCGGGAGGAGTGACTTAAAGATTGAGATGCCGATGCCGTGGATGGGAATACCGTGACCACATCACATCACATTGTATGGTTCATGTGCGCAAAAACATCCCAACAGAGGACCCTTTTTCGACGCAACAATGAGCCGGGTTGAACCACGACGACCCGGCGTCGACCCAATCAACTTCAATTTGCTTGCTCGGTTTTATGCAACAACAAAAAAAAAACCGGCGATCTACCGAACCGTTAGATTATTAATGCAAAGATGAAATGCTCGCTGGCTGGGTGGGTTACACCCATTTAATGTATTTAATGGAATGGTAGGTCGACGAGAACGCCGGTGATGCCGCGCCGGTGTCCATTAAAGACGCAAAAGCAAAGCAATCACGGCACTCTCTCCCCCCCCCCGACAGATAAGTGAAGACGAGGGGGCTAAGCTATAGTGTGAGCGAACCATCCCCAGCTATCAAAAACCGAAGGCAGCAACATCATTATGATTCCCAGTGTCTTGGAGGAGAAAGAAGGTATCGTAGCCATAAAGAAAGAAAGTCCATTCTACTGTGTTGCGATGGAAAGTGGTGGCAAGTGGAAGCTCCGGTGATGGAATGTTTCCATTCTTGCATTATTGCAGACGCGGATAGTAAAGTTCGGACCGCACAGGGCACTCCATGGTAGTGGCGAGATGCGCCCTTATGGTCGTCGTTGCCGGAGGAGGGAGCAGAATTGTTTTTTTTTGCTTCGAGTACTCCCTAGGATGTTATTAGTCACTAATTCGCAGCATTCAGGGGAGTTTACCGAAGTAGCGATTTGGAACACTTGGAGCTTAGGAACTCCTGAAAGCTAATCAGCATAACTGCCCTAAGGGAATATATTCTTTTTGACTTATTCTCCTCAAGCCTACATGGTGAAGTGGAATGCTCGCTCCATTATACACAGAAAAAATTGTAGAGCGAATCATTATTCTTTTGAATGAAATTGAAATTTTTGCTCACTAACGACCCAAAGCATCATTATAATTTGGAAAGATCGATCGATGCAGCGCCTTAAGAGTACCAGCGTTAATTTCCTACAATCAGTTCCATAAGGATACACAAGTTCAGTCAATTCGATTTCAAAACAAGACTGAAGCACTCAAAGAAATCAAGAACTTGGTCGAGAACACAGAGTACGGATGAATATAAGTAGCATCAATACAATTTATCCCAAGAATATTCTCCGTATTCCAGGTTCTGCTTCCAACACCATACCATTCCTACATGAATACGCATCAATAAGCTTTTGTTTCGTGCAGTTTTGATTTCAATTCCGATGCCAGCGGCAAAAACACATCTCGATCCTTGAGTAGCCGCACTAGCAGTGACTTCTCGCTAACTGATTCTCGATCATATTGCGCTTGTTCGCCACCGGTTTATGGCTGCTCCAGTGCCGGCATAATAAAACTAAAATCAATCCGACAGCCACACAAGGCGCACGGTAGCAACGGCTGCCAAGTAGTGTGTGCTGCCATCATTCCGACAATCTGTGTCACGAACACGACATTCTCGTCGCCACCACCGGTCTGCGGGCCAGCGATTGGTGGCAGCGAAATGATTAAAGAACTTTTCCTCCCACTTTTATTGGCATGCCGGTGGCGTGTGGTGGCAGTGAATTGCGTGTTGAACCGTGAACTTCTGGGTGGCGGGTGTGCGGTAAAGCGAAAGCAGAAAATGGCTAGAACACACCGAAAGCGATCAACGGCGCTAGTGACGACAACGACGACGAGGACGACGACGGCTAAATATAGTGGAAGCAGTCGTACCGTTGAGTAGGACGTCCTATAATCGAGGACTTTTCTCGGCTCCACATACAACTATCATGAACACACCACGGCACGTAGAAACGAACTGAGAGAGACAGAGAGATCGAGGGGTGGAAGGAATAAAATTAGATTCCTCGGTTTACCGTTTGAGCGATTGTTGAAATGAGTTTCCCTCCCGAGGCGACATTTCCCTCCAATCGATGTCAATTCGTTCATTCATCAATCGGTCCGGGGAGGGGAGCGCCAGGGGGACAGGGACGGACAGGGTGCTGCTCCGGAACCATCCGGTGCATATCCGCGCAGA